>NC_090648.1:472275433-472450433 GCF_040937935.1 Hyperolius riggenbachi
TTTTTTATTTGTAAATAAAAAAAGAGAGAGGTAATCACTTACCTCTCCAGATGATATAGACTGGAAAAAAGTTTATTCAAAAAACAATCTGACTGTCAGATTGTTTTTGAATATTTTTTTTTCCAGCTTAACTGGTGTCTATATCATCTGGAGAGGTAAGTGGTTAGTTACCTCCTTCTTTCTTATTTATACATTTAAAAAAAATACAAAAAACCCCACTAAAATAGACTAAACAGACGGCACCTCCATCCTGCCCCATACCAATTAACCAAATAGCAACACACATGCAGAAAATGCAAATGCTTTCTTAACCGACCCTTTCTCACACGTCTCTTGTGATGTTGTCTATCTGCCTGTAAAAAGCCAATTTCACAAAAAAAAAAAACCAACAGTATCTGGAGTTAGGAAGAACCGAGAATTGTTAAAGGGGCACTATGGCAAAAAAATTTACAATTTAAAATATGTGCAAAAATAAATAAGTAAGAACTACGGTTTTTCTGGAGTAAAATGAGCCATTAATTACTTTTCTCCCATGTTGCTGTCACTTACAGTAGGTAGTAGAAATCTTACAGAAGAGACTTTGGACTAGTCCATCTCTTCATGGGGGATTCTCTGGGATTTATTGATTTTCAACAGCACTTCGTGAATGGCAGTTGCTCTGTCCAACTGCCAAAAAACTGTGTAGTGAGCAGGGAAGCTGGCCAGCATCATTGTTTAAATGCTTTTTAGGGAATATCATTATAAAGAAGAAAAGCTTTTGCTGAGAATCCCCTATGAAGAGATGGATTAATCCAAAACCTGTCGCTTCTGTCAGATTTCTACAACCTACTGTAAGTGACAGCAACATAGGAGAAAAGTAATTTATGGCTCATTTTACTCTGGAAAAAACATACTTCTTATTTGTTTATGTTTGTACATATTTTAAATTCTAAAATGTTTCACCATAGTGCCCCTTTAAGGTGGTCACACGATACAATTTTTCATATTTCTTTTTACTTCAAGGTTTATCATAATAATATTTTCTGAATGATTGTAACATTTGAAAAATCTGACCGATATATCATACACGTTTGATTTTTCCCCAAATATGAAAAAAAATTTGAAAAGGCTGAAAAAAATGCTTAGGTCTAGAAATTAAGTACCCTACATCATTACATTTTCACAGAAATGAAACAGAGGAATCAGCAATTTTCAATCGACTTATATCGCTAAAAATGGGGGAAACATTTTGATTTTTCTGCACAACTATCATTTTTATCAAATTGTTGTAAAATTGAATCTTTTTATTGTATCCTGTGTGGCCACCTTTACACATATACAGAGGGGCACAATAGTGCTAGGAAGATCCCAGAGAAATAAAAAAACTATAAACTTCACATTTCACAGCTGATCCTACAGGCTTTTTTACTTCACTTTTGTGGTTAACTTGTTATGGGTGTGAAGGGCCTACTTGTTTATGACCATTGCAAGTGGGGCCCCCAGGTTGTGTGTCACTGAGGGGAAGCAAGAGACTTACTTCTTGGCAAGAAAAGAACAATGCATGAAATTACACTGATAGGGCTTGATTCACACAAGAGTGCTAACTGTTAGCACGTCCGTTTTCGTGCAAATTTTCGCAGTTGCCTGCACTCGCGAATTTTTACGCGCAATTAAACGTTTTTGGGCGCAAACGCACATTTTTGTGTGAAATCGTTATCGTTTGCACGCGCAAATGCGGATTTTCGCACAAAACGATAACTATTTCAGCCGGAAATTCGTGTTTGCGCGTGAAAACGTTCAATTGCGCGTGAAAATTCTAGAGAAAACGGCCGTGCTAACAGTTAGCACTCTTTTGTGAATCAAGCCCATTGAATTAGAGATTTATTTTTCCTGGCCACAGACCTACATTCATGCACTGGTTACAGACCTGGGAGTAATATGATCTGGTAAGCCTTTTTGGTATCGGTTGAAAAGGGCGCCTGAGCTGCCTGTATGAAAAGGGCGCCGCCATAGACATCAATGTTATTTCTGGAAATATGGGTTACAAGGTGTAGAAAAGGGCGCCCGAGTTTTGATATGGGCTACACCAGGATCCTTTTTTGTAGCCGAAGTTTATACGGGCTACACCAGGCGCCTTTTTTTTGTAGCCGAAGTTTTTATATGGGCTACAAGCGCTGGAAGCCGAATTATTTCATTCCCCCACTATCCATGGCGGCATGGAGGGGAAACAGTAATTAACACATCCCAGAGTTTTTTTTGTAGCCAAAGTTTTTATATGGGCTACACCAGACACCTTTTTTTTTTTTTGTAGCCAAAGTTTATATGGGCTACACCAGGCGCCTTTTTTTTTTGTAGCCGAAGTTTATATGGGCTACACCAGGCACCTTTTTTGTTGCCGAAGTTTATATGGGCTACACCAGGCACCTTTTTTGTTGCCGAAGTTTATATGGGCTACACCAGGCACCTTTTTTGTTGCCGAAGTTTATATGGGCTACACCAGGCGCCTTTTTTTGTAGCCGAAATTAGTATATATATGGGCTCCACCAGGCGCCCTTTTTTACAGGCGCCCTTTTCATATAAACCCGCCTTTTTTTTCATGATGGTGGTCACTGTGTTGAATTGTGCCCCTATCTGAAGAAGGTTGCACCAGTGTTGAGAAGTAGTGATGATCACATCTAGGAGAACTCATGGAGAAGCATGTGATTTGTTTCATCAGCAGATCACAGCTCTTATTTGCTGTATTCACTTCCGGCTTGAGCATATGATCATGGTTAGCTAATCAGAGACTTATACATCTATCACCGGAATAAACTGATCACATGTTTTGCTATGAGTTCTACAAGACATGGCCATCACTGCTGAGAAGTTACAGTATATTGTTGACATCATGCTGAAGATGCAACTCTGGCTGTACTCCACCTTCCACCTGTTAATGAGCATGGACAGACCAATACTATTTTAAAATCAGAAACTAGCAGTGTTAAGGTAGCCATATCTAGCGATGGTGGGCAGATTGGACCAAGAGACAAATCTCTCTCTGATCGAATCTGACCAGAGAGAGATCTGTCAGCTGCCCATACACTGCAGGCCGATTCCCAATCAATTGCATGCTAAAATTGATCAGGAATCTGCCTAGTGACACCGCATCTTGCTGCCTCGCCTTGCCGACGCTATCTCCCTAATGTTTAATGTCCCCCCGGTGCCCAGTGCAAGCTATACATTACCTGTCCGTGGCCACCACTTGTCCTCCTCTGGCTCCGGGCTTCCTCCATTCTCCATACATGCACACTACGTAGGTGACTAGTAACGTGGGCTACTACTAGGCAACCATGTGGGGCGCGCATGCTTGGAGCAAGGAGTGCGCCCGGAGCCATCTGAGGACAAGCAGCGGCCACTGACAGGTAATGTATAGCTTTCACTGGGCACCGGGGAAGGGGACGTTAAACATTAGGGGGGGCAGCGCTGGGGGTTTCTTCGCTCGTCCCAATATCGCTTGCCGTTAACACCGTGCACTCGATCAAGCAAGTTGACCCTACATCTTGCAGCATGTACGATCGACTATTTGGTCACATTGTCGGTCGGGCATGCATTTGGTGACACCGATTTTCAGCCGATTACGATTATAATAATCAAATTGGATGGTCGAGCGGCTGCCAAGTCATCTGCTGTATGGCCACCTTAAGTAGGAATTAGTAGACCAACAATGGTAGGATAAGCCCAGCCAAAAGAAGAACTCAACACTTTCACAGGAACCTAAGACTAGCCTTACAAGGGTACATTTTTTGGTCAGTTTATTTAATCTGCTGGTAGTAATCGGTTGCTCTGAACTTAAAGATGTTTTGATCCATCTCCCATCCTGATTCCATACACAAGACCTAATCTCAGATCTACCTGACTGGAGCTTTCCATGAAAATTTCTGTTTCAGAAATGAGACAGTTTCATATCTGGATAACTTAACATCGGATTGCAATGTGAACTGCGGATGCCCAAACGACGTCTGGGACCCCGTGTGCGGCGAAAATGGTGTGGCCTTCGTCTCCGCCTGTCTAGCAGGATGCTCCTTCTCTGCCGGAAGTGGTCAGGATGTGGTAGGTATTGCTCTAACCACTGATATGTGTATCTAATGGTGTGTACACACTTGACAGATAAATGAAAGATATCAGACTAATTTTTCCCCCTTCCATGTAGTATGAGAGCCATACTCTACACAGTCTATTCTATTGAGCTGAACTCTCTATCAGATAAAAATCTTTGCAAGATGCTGCACACAAAAATGCTGTACAAAAGATCAGTATCTGCAAAAGATCTGTTCCTGCAAAAGATCCGTTCCTGCAAAATGCATTCATAGCCTATTATATCTGCAGATCCTCATACACATCTTGTTTAACAGACTTCATCTGCATATCTGACAATCATCTGCAGATCTGAAGATCCAACCTGGTGGATCTGATCTGCAGATGAATGTCTGTTAACCACTTAACATCTCAGTCGTTTTCAGCTTATGCATCCGAGCAATGTTCACCTCCCATTCAGTAGCCTATAACTTTATCACTAGTTATCACAATGAACTGATCTATATCTTGTTTTTTCCGCCACCAATTCGGCTTTCTTTGGGGGGTACATTTTGCTAAGAGCCACTTTACTGTAAATGCATTTTAACAGGAAGAATAAGAAAAAAAATTAAAAAATTCATTATTTGTCAGTTTTCGGCCATTATAGTTTTAAAATAATACATGCCTCCATAATTAAAACCCACGTATTGTTATTGCCCATTTGTCACGGTTATTTCACCATTTAAATTATGTCCCTATCACAATGTATCGCGACAATATTTTATTTGGAAATAAAAGAGCATTTTTTCCGTTTTGCATACATCACTATTTACAAGCTTATAAAAAAAAAAATAGAGAGAAATATTTCATCTTTACATAGATATTTAAAAAGTTTAGACCCTTAGGTAAATATTTATGTTTTTTTTTTTTTTATAGTAATGTTTTTTTTTTTGTTTTTTTTTTATTAAACATTTTATGTGGGCATTTTTGGGAGGGTGGGATATAAAAGTGTTTAATTTGGGGAAATATTGGTGTATTGTAATGTTTTTGAGGATTTTCTTGTAGTTTTACTTTTTGGCCACAAGATGGCAATCTCGATTTTTTTTACATGACGTCACTCTAAGCGTACAATGTACGCTTAGAGAGACACAGCTTCAGAAAGAGCGAAGCTTCCGAGAGAAGCTGTCGCTTTTTCAGCGGGGGAGAGGAATCAATTATCGGGCTCCATAGCCCGATAAATTGATTCCGTGGCTACCGACTCCGCGGCCGGGAGTGCGCGTGCACGTGCGCGATCGGCCGCGGGAGCGCGCCTGTCCTCCTTGACGTTTTTATACGTCAAGGAGGACAAAGTGGTTAAACAAGGTGTGTATGAGGATCTGCAGATATCATAGACTATGAATGCATTTTGCAGGAACAGATCTTTTGCAGGAACAGATCTGTTGAATGTGTACAGCATCTTTGTGTCCAGCATCTTGCAAAGATTTTTATCTGATGGGGAGTTCAGCTCAATAGAATAAACTGTGTAGAGTATGGCTCTGGGTAAGATTGGTCTGTGATCTTACCTTTTCCAAAGACGTTTATCTCAAGTGTCTACGTAGCATTAGTCATGCAATCCTGCATTCTATTCACGGACAGAAAAAAACAGAGTTCGATGAGGGAAAGAAGAATGCCTCTTATCTCAAACTGGACATTAATATGCTTCCAGTTTGAGTCTCTTTAAATCAATCAGGATGTGTATAAGCCTCCTGTCAATCCTGGGTGTGTGTGTGTGCCCACCACTTGTTCACAGCCAAACTTAACCACTTCAGCCCACAGGCCATTTTACCCTTACCGCCAACAGCCATTTTCACCTGTCAGCGCTCCTCCCATTCATTAGGCCATAACTTATAACTGATTCTCACTCCTGAATGATCTATACCAGCGGTGGCGAACCTATGGCATGTGTGCCCAAGGCGGCACGCAGAGCCGTCTCTGTGGGCACGCGTGCTGCGTCCCATCACATTCACCACGGCTGAAAATCTGGCCTCATGCATGGAGGGGTTGGAGTGGGAGGCCGGGAGCAGTGCCAGAGGGAGGGGGTCAACTCCTTGCTTTCTTCTCCTTGGGCCCCTCCTCCTGTCTCCATGCTCCTCCATAGTGCTGCTGCGGACAAAACAGCTTCACACTCACCTTCCCTGGCTCCGGGCTCCATCAGACGCTAGAGCTCCAGGTCCATGCTGTCTCCTTTGCATTGCCGCTCACACTACTTCCTGATTCAGTGTGAGCGGCAGTGCACAGGAGACAGTATGGACCTGCAACTTTACCATCTGATGGAGCCCAGAATGTGAGTGTGATGCTGTTTATTATGCAACGGTAGCGCTATGGAGAATCATGGTGACAAGGGGGGGGCCAGATGTGAGTTTTCCAAACTCAAAGCAGCTGCCCGCTGAGGCCACTCACCCACCCCACAGCAGCCCGCCTGTGGAAGCCACCCATCCTCAAATTAAAACTTGTAATTAATCATAGATGAGGGGGAATTAGACAGGCTAAACTCTCTAAATGCAGACAGGGTGCATTTCTCTCTGTTTCTCTTCTGTATTTGTAAGAGTTCAGGTCCACTTTAAAAAAATGTACAATAGTTATTAACCCTGTGTAAGCCCTCTCCTCTCATAGATTCCAAAATAAAAAAAATGCAAAAAACCCAAAAAAATAAATACATAACAATAAAGTGACACATTTAACCTTTTGGTAGCCAAAGTAAAACTTTATTTGGCTGCAGGGCAAAATTTTTCCTGCCGCTAGGGAAGTGTGCCTTTCCCATTGATCTCACTCTTCTTCCTCCACCGTGGCGGTGATATAATCCCAACATGTCTCCTTGGTTCCAATCACATGATATGACATGTGATCAGGGATCCAGGAGACCATGTCAGCGTTACAGTGACACCCGGTGGTGGAAAAGGGGTGATGGAACAGTCTCTTCCATCTCTTTGATCATCCCTCTTCCACCATCTTTTGGATTCCAATCACGTCATATCATGTGATCCAATGTGATCAGGACCCAGAAGACATGCCGAAAGTTCAGAGGAAGAAGAGAAGAGGCCATCTGGAACAGGTAACTATAAGGGCTCTTTCACATCAAGAATGCGTGCAGGAGCCATTCTCCCGCACGTGTTATATGCCCTGCGGCGTGTCGTCGGGATGTAGCAGTGCGACGCAATCAGCAGTAGTGGTAATTAATTAACCTGACGGGAAAACGCAGACTCCCGATGAATAAAAGCTCCCGGGTGCGTCGTACTGCAATGCATCGAAACGCAGCGTCCGCTGTGAAGGTAAAGTTAAAGTCTATGGACTTTCATTTTACCTTGGTTAATGCATAGTTTCGATGCATTGCACCGCAGGAAACGGGCTCTGGTGTGAAACTACTCCCTACTCGTTTGGCTGCACTAGGTAGCCAAGTGAGATTTGAAGGCAGAGGTTTAGAGTGCACAGCAGTTTTCAAACAAAATATTAAGTTTGAAGCTGATAATGGGTTAAATAAAATGCATAAATAGTTACCTTAGGGGCTCACCTGTTTTACGATGTATGCCATCAGGGCATATTACTCTTATTTTTGCAAATAAAAGCTTGTTATTATTGATCGGGTACAAAAAGCAGTTGCTTAATTTCCAAATAGTATATTGTTGCCACATATTGTACTAGGAACATCATTTAAATGTTGAAATAGTTGGGAAAATGGGTAATTAAAATGTGTGGGTTTTATTTACAGTAGCATTGTTTGTTTTAAAGCTATAGGGGGTGGAACTGGAGAAATAGTTATTTTTTTTATTTTCTTCCTTGTTTTTTTCTTTATAATACACAAAATACACTTGTTTTTACCACATGCTCTAATCTTTGTGAATTGGCATTTATTGCGGTATTACTTCACAAGCCGGTATTGTATCTCACTAGTTGGTAATTTTCATCTTACATGTGGTAACAGCCTTAGTGGATTGACATTTCACAAAATGTACTGTAAAAATCAGCTGTTTTCTGCTTTACCGAATGTGTTACATAGTTACATATAGTTACATACTGTATTTTTTGGACTATAAGACTCAATTTTTCTCCCCTAAAAGTGTGTGTGTGTGTGTGTGTGTGTGTGTGTGTGTGGGGGGGGGGGGTCACTGCATCTTATAGTCCAAACGCAGGGAGTTCATGACTTGTGAACGCCTGCCAATATGAACCTTCAACCCACCGCAATCAGTGTTGCCAACCTTTCCCGTTATTTTTTACTGACAAATACGTAAAAATTTACTGTCAAAAGAATGTTTTACTGACAAAATCCCCTGCGCCGCGCGGCACGCCCAAAAATGGGTGTGGTCACGCAACAGAATGTGGGCATGGTCATGGGTGAGGCCAAATATACATGATTTTAGTAGTGCTGTAAAAGGTCTGCCGGGGAAGTTTGAGCTCTGCCATAGTGTTTCCCCCCACCCCCAAAATACATGTAATCTTACAGCATTTCACCAAAAATAGACGTAAAAATACAGATAATAAGGCAGTGGTTCCCTAAAAATAGATGTAATCTGGCAGCAGCGATTCCCCCAACATACACATAAACTGGCAGCAGTTCCCTAAAATACACTTAATCTGACAGCAGTGGTTCCCCAAAAATAGGTAGCCCCAGGTCTATAGGTGTCCCTAGAGTTGGTTGCCAGGGGTATAGATGTCCCCAGAACAGGTAGCCCGGGATAGAGATGTCCCCAGAACAGGTAGCCAGAGGTATATGTGCCCAGTATATGTAGCCAGGGGTATATGTGCCCAGTATATGTAGCCAGGGGTATATGTGCCCAGTATAAGTAGTAAGGGGTATATGTGCCCAGTATATGTAGCCAGGGGTATATGTGCCCAGTATATGTAGCCAGGGGTATATGTGCCCAGTATATGTAGTAAGGGGTATATGTGCCCAGTATATGTAGCCAGGGGTATATGTGCCCAGTAAATGTAGCCAGGGGTATATGTGCCCAGTATATGTAGCCAGGGGTATATGTGCCCAGTATATGTAGCCAGGGGTATATGTGCCCAGTATATGTAGTCAGGGGGATATGTGCCCAGTATATGTAGCCACTAGACAGAGGTATATGTCCTCAGTATATGTAACCAGAGGTATATGTCCCCAGTTTATGTAGGCAGGGCTATATGCCCCCAGTATATGTAGGCAGGTGTATATGTGCCCAGTATATGTAGTCGGGGGTATATGTCCCCAGTATATGTAGGCAGGTGTATATGTCCCCAGTATATGTAGGCAGGTGTATATGTCCCCAGTATATGTAGGCAGGGGTATATGTGTCCAGTATATGTAGGCAGGTGTATATGTCCCCAGTATATGTAGGCAAGGATATATGTCTCCAGTATATGTAGGCAGGGGTATATGTCCCAAGAATAGGTAGCCAGGTGTTCCCCCAGCAGTAGGGGAGCAGCGCAGAGAAGGAGAGCTGTGGGCACAGTGGAGAAGGGGGGACGTCTCCCCCTCTTCCCTCACCTTAGGGCTCTCCCTCCCTCGCTCTCCCCTCCAGAACTATATGTTGTGCCGTGGCTGGCAGTGGGTGGAACTTACCTCCGTCTCGTTGCAGGCGCGGCATGCTCTAATGCGGCGGTGCCCAATAGAGCGTGTGTTGTCAAATATAGCTGCCGTCTTGCTTCCTGTGGTTCCGCCGCTGTCATAATCTGCTTCCCAGCGCGCGGCTGATTGATGGGAGAGGCGCGGCAGAACCAGAGAGGCTGACTGATGGGAGAGGCACGGCTGAACCAGAAAGGCGTGGCTAAAGGGGGAGAGGAGCCAATTGTGAGCGTTTCCTCTCCCTCCTCTGTGATGTGTTGTGGCCACGCCTCCCCAAGTCCCGCAGGATTTTAGGTCAGGAGACCGGCAACCACCGCTCGTCCATCTTTGTGAGGAGTGAAGAACGGAGGCTTTGTGAGGTGGGGAAATTTACATTATGGTGGTGGTGGGTTGGGTCGCGTTGCGGGTCAGGTCGGGTGGATTCCTTCACTGCAGGGCTGACTGTGAGCCGAGGCCTATTGTTAGTGGTAGTGTGGTGGTGTGTCGGGTCGCATTGCGGGTCAGGTCGGGTGGATTCCTTCACTGCAGGGCTGACTTTGAGCCAAGGCCTATTGTTAGTGGTAGTGCAAGGGGATTGTCGATCATTCGAAGCTATGTGCTGTGTGTGTGTGGGGGGGGGGGGGGGGGCTTAAAAAATGTGGGCACCCCTAGTTAAGAGAAGGATTCTTGCTATATACTGCCAAATTTGCTAGTGTGGGGAGGGGGGTTTGTCACTATGTGTGGGGAAGTCATGGTTGTGGTGCAATTCTGATAGCCGAGTACAAGATATCTACCAACATTTCCCATGCTAAATTTAGCATTTATAATGTTGTTATACGACTATACAAGACTTGTATAGTAATATACTAGCATTATTAATGCTAAGTTCAGTATTTGAAATGTTGGTAGATCTCCTGGCCTCGGCGAATTTTAAAGTAGCTTGGGAGCCGAAAAAGTGTGGGCATCCCTGCTCTAATGGATTTGCCGCTAGTCTGGTCTGGTCCAGACCAGAGCAGCGGCACCAGAACTTCCGGCGCTTGGAACGAGACGGAGGTAAGTTCCGCCCACAGCCAGCCGCCACACAACACTTAGTTCTGGAGGGGAGAGCGAGGGAGGTAGAGCCCTAAGGTGAGGGAAGGGGGGGGGGATGGCCCCCCTTCCCCACTGTGCCCACAGCTCTTCCTCTTCTCTGTGCTGCTTCCCTCCTGCTCACAGGGAGGCCGACTGGCCGCCCTTACAGATGCTGCTGAATTCCTTACGGAATTCACGGGCAGCTACATTTGTAACAAAATTTACGGTATACCCGTAAATTTACGGGCGGTTGGCAACACTGGCCGCAATGTTGGGGACTCCCTGTACTGTGCCCATGCAGAGGAGGACAAACACAGGACACAGGGGGACACAAAGGGGCATGGAGGAGGACACGAAGACACAAGGGGTACAAGGGGACATGAGGTACAAAGGAGGCATAATCCACAAGATGCCAATTTACCATGGATGCACCATGTTTAGTATATATTTTTTTCCCAGTTTTTGTCCTCTAAACCTAGGTGCCCCTTATGGTCAGGAGCGCATTCTAGTCCGAAAAATACGGTTATTAGTTTGGTTGAAAAAAGACTTTGTCCATCGAGTGCAACCAGAAAAAAAAAAAGAAAAGAAAGAAAGAAGTGGTAATGGTAATACTTAATGAATTGAAGCTAATGTGCCATAATTAGCTGAGCGTAGCTCCCAATATGCACGTTACATCTAACCACACCTAGAAAAGTATACTGCCTGATTATTAATTGATGTCTGTGCCTCACCACTAACATGATAAAAGGAAAGTGCGGTTACGGACACACCTCTTCAATGTTTGAAATGTTCTACGTGTCGCTGACTGTTAGAGGCAGTATTTTCTATGGATCTACTGAGGATGGTCAATAAGATGCAAATAATTTTAACAACATTTGCATAATCCTGCATCAACTCGGAATCATTTGCATCTCATTGACAGTAATCCCTAGAATCTACTATGACACAGCACTGCCTTAGTATTAGGTCTTTTTATGGTGTTGTGTTGTCCATATATGCCACACAGCAATAAAGCTGAGCTGTTTCTACACAGGTTTTTCATAACTGCAGCTGTGTATTGACACCAAATGCCACCGCCACACTGGGCCAATGTCCCAGAGAGACTCTCTGTGATACAATGCTACTCTACTTCATGATCCTCAACCTGGTCTGCTGCTTCATCTACTCTCTCGGGGCCATGCCTGGTTACATGGTGCTCATCAGGTACTGTGTGTGTGTCTGGTTACATGGTGCTCATCAGGTACTGTGTGTGTGTCTGGCTGCACGGTGCTCATCAGGTACTGTGTGTGTGTCTGGTTACATGGTGCTCATCAGGTACTGTGTGTGTGTGTGTGTGTCTGGCTACATGGTACTCATCAGGTACTGTGTATGTGTGCCTGGCTACATGGTGCTCATCCTGTGCTGTGTGTGCATGTCTGGCTACATGGCTCTCATCAGGTACTGTGTGTGTGTCTGGCTACATGGTGCTCATTAGGTACTGTGTGTGTGTGTGTGTGTCTGGCTACATGGTGCTCATCAGGTAATCTGTATGTGTTCCTAGCTACATGGTGCTCATCAGGTACTGTGTGTGTGCCTAGCTACAAAGTGCTCATCAGGTACTGTGTCTGTGTCTGGCTACATGGTGCTCACTGGGTACTGTGACTGTGTCTGGTTACATGGTGCTCCTCAGGTACTGTGTGTGTATGTCTGGCTACATGGTGCTCATCAGGTACTGTGTGTGTCTGGCTGCATGGTGCTCATCAGGTACTGTGTGTGTATGTCTGGCTACATGGTACTCATCAGGTACTGTGTGTGTGTCTGGCTACATGGTGCTCATCAGGTACTGTGTGTGTCTGGCTACATGGTGCTCATCAGGTACTGTGTGTGTCTGGCTACATGGTGCTCATCAGGTACTGTGTGTGTGTGTCTGGTTACATGGTACTCATCAGGTACTGTGTGTGTCTGGCTACATGGTGCTCATCAGGTACTGTGTGTGTCTGGCTACATGGTGCTCATCAGGTACTGTGTGTGTCTGGCTACATGGTGCTCATCAGGTACTGTGTGTGTGTGTCTGGTTACATGGTACTCATCAGGTACTGTGTGTGTCTGGCTACATGGTGCTCATCAGGTACTGTGTGTGTCTGGCTACATGGTGCTCATCAGGTACTGTGTGTGTCTGGCTACATGGTGCTCATCAGGTACTGTGTGTGTATGTCTGGCTACATGGTGCTCCTCAGGTACTGTGTGTGTATGTCTGGCTACATGGTGCTCATCAGGTACTGTGTGTGTATGTCTGGCTACATGGTGCTCATCAGGTACTGTGTGTGTATGTCTGGCTACATGGTGCTCATCAGGTACTGTGTGTGTCTGGCTACATGGTGCTCATCAGGTACTGTGTGTGTCTGGCTACATGGTGCTCATCAGGTACTGTGTGTGTCTGGCTCATGGTGCTCATCAGGTACTGTGTGTGTGTCTGGTATGAGCACCATGTAACCAGACACACACACACAGTACCTGATGAGCACCATGTAGGTGCTCATCAGGTACTGTGTGTGTGTGTCTGGTTACATGGTGCTCATCAGGTACTGTGTGTGTCTGGCTGCACGGTGCTCGACAGGTACTGTGTGTGTGTCTGGCTACATGGTGCTCATCAGGTACTGTGTGTGTGTGCTGTGATGATCTGCTCAGCTGGCTGCACAGGCAGACAGCTGTTTGTCCATTCCTCTAGTCTGTGGGCTGCAGGTCTCTGGAACAGAGACCTGTCTTTCCATTGCAAGTTTCTGGTCTGTTCTCTTGCTGGGGAATTTGCATACATTCGTTATGCAAATCCCCTACCTGCCTTCTTTGATGACTGGCACTATAAGAGCTTTATGTTTCCCAGAAGGCTTTGCTGGTCATTTCCTTTCCATGGTCTGTTCCTGATGGACACTGCTGGAGTGTCAGCCATTGCTATCTAGTATAGTTAATTCCTGGGGGTTGCTTTCAGGCTCCCCTTCTAGCCCAGTCAGGTTGTATTATCTGTATTGCCTGTTCTGTCTTGTCTTGCCTGTTGCCATTGTCCTGTCCCAGCGGTGGTGGACAGGAAATGGTTCTGATCTCTGTTCTTGGAGTATAGCTGGTGCAGCGGTTGCTACCAGCTATCTCTTCTGTTCTGTCTCCTGGGATCGCGCTAGCTACTTTTCGCTAGCGCTGTGGATCCTTCTGTTCTGTCTCCTGGGATCGCGCTAGCCACTTTTCCGCTAGCGCTGGGGATCCTTCCGTTCTGTCTTCTGGGATCGCGCTAGCCACTTTTCGCTAGCGCTGGGGATCCTTCTGTTCTGCTACTCTGTACCTGGATCGCGCTAGCCACTTTTCGCTAGTGCTGTGGATCCTATCTCTCGTTTGTCCCTGTTTTCGTGTATCTGTCTTGTCCGCTACGCTTGCTGGAGGCTCGGTGAGGTAACCGTTAAGCAAGCACTCGCGTCCTCTGTTTCATGTTTGTCTGTCGATGGTTAGTTAGGCGTGCTTGTCTCTATTGTGCTTATCACCTGGAGATTGCGCATAACCGCGTGCACTGTTGCGAATGAGTGCAGTGTTCGCGGTTAGCTAGCGTTTGTTATTTTTCGTATCTCCTTATTGTATTATTTGCTGTGCCTTTGCTACCCTCGTATTCTATTCTGATCTGCCTTGTGTCACGTCTGGCGATCGCACCTCTCGCGATCGCGTTCCTATTTCATATCTGCTGTTGTGTGTGCGCGGTCGCGGGGTGGCGACTGGATTGGCGCACACACATACAACCTGTCCCTTTGCTCGTTCTCATTCGCAATCGCCTCTCTTGCGATTGCGTTCTGCGCTTCGTACAATTCCTGTCTGGCATTTGTGGAGGTACAGAGGATTGGTTCCTCTGCACTCCTCAGCGCCATCTGCCGACAGGAATTTCCCTCTACAGGTGCGTAGCACCTTTTGCTGGGTGCCTGCAAATATACGCTTGTGGAGGATTTCCGTCGTGTCAGCGCACGCGTTGTGCGCTGATCACGGAGAAAGTTCCACAATCGTTACATGTGCCTAGCTATATGGTGCTCATCAGGTACTGTGTCTGGCTACATGGTGCTCTTCAGGTACTGTGTGTGTCTGGCTACATGGTGCTCATCAAGTACTGTGTGTATGTCTGGCTACATGGTGCTCATCATGTACTACGTGTGTATCTGGTTACATGGTGCTCATCAGGTACTGTGTGTGTGCCTGGCTATGTGGTGCTCATCAGGTACTCTGTATGTGTGTCTGGTGCTCATCAGATACTCTGTGTGTGTGCAGGGGGGGTAACAATAAGGGATTCAACCCCTGCACCCATGGGGGGGCCCGTGGCAGGAGAGGTTGCAACGTTGCCGGGGAGGGGGGACAGTCCCTCCCTCACCTTGGGCTCTCCTCTCAGCGCTCCACCTCCTGCAATTATTAGTGGCAGCAGTGGCGGCAGGCAGGACACATACATCCATCCACCACAGAGGTCTTCGATCTCTAAGTGCTTCATTCTACTTCCTGTTTAAACAAGAAGTAGCATGAAGCACTAAGAAATCGGAACCTCCAGCGCGATGGAGGTACGTGTCCTGTCTGCTGCTGCTGCCACTAATAATTGCAGGAGGGGGAGCGCTGAGAGGAGAGCCCAAGGTGAGGAAGGGGAGAGCTGAGAGGCGAGCCCAAGGGAGGAAGGGGGGAATGTGCCCCCTCCCCGCCAATGTGCGGCCACGCTTTCCACTCATGTTGCGACCCCTCCCGCCCCCCTTAGCTGGCCCGATGGGGGCGGGGGGGGGGGGGGGGGGGTTGGGCGGGGATTTTTTTTTTTGCAGGGGGGGGCCGGGGATTTCTAGTTTCGCCCCTGTGTGTGTGCTCATTGCGTAGTCTGTGAATAGTGATGTAGCGAACATCACATTTTGCCTGATGAAGCGGGGTCATACCTGCGAAACGCGTTGCATTTTCCCCTGGAGTATGTAAATAAATTTGTTCTGCTAAACTTTATTGGCATATCTTGTGTTTGTTTGGAGGAGATAAGTCCACCACTGCCTCCACAAATTTTAAACTTTTTAGACATTTTTATTCTTCTGACGCCTCTGTATCCCTGTTCCATTGTTCTAAGTCTACCCTTGGTGGAGGGGTGTCATCCCCTTTTTTCCTGATCTACGGAGAGCGACTTCTTAATCCTGAGTGGAGTCAGGTCTAATCTCCACACCTGCTGTTACAGTGGTTGCCTTTGAGGTAACCCTGCTTTGTGAGTATATTTGTATTTACTCTACCAACTTCATCCCATATCACCAGTACATACTACACCATATTTGGCTTTTGGTGTCCCTATCTTTATCACATTTTCGGTTCGCAAACTTACTGCAAATGTTCGCGAACCGGCTGCTTGCAGTGGGCTCCATAGACTTAAATGGCAGATGAACGACCGCCAACTTTAGCGGTTAATAGCAAAACCCCGTTACGCGCTAGAAATAATAAATTTGCAAGGTATGCAGAGGAGGGCAGTGGAAAAAAGAGAACATTTTTTTTTCCAAAAGACCTTTTAGTTTTTGAGAAAATCGATGTTAAAATGAGAGGAAAAAAGTTGTGATTTAAATGGGGTAAAATGAAAGATAATGTATCAACAAGCATATAAATGTATGTATTTATTTTTAATATACTCTGAGTGTGGGAAATAAAAAATCTTTAACCAGTTCGGCCTATCTGGACGAGCTTCCTCGTCCAGATAGGCACTGCTGCTGCCGCCGGCTGGTGCGCGCGATCGGGCGCGCCCCCGCGCGCGCTCCCGCTGCCTGCCGCTAGCCCCCGATCAGTGAATCGCTCTAACTTCCCCGCAGAAATACCGACGCTTTCTCTCCAGAGAGCACAGTATTTCTGCCCCCATGAAACTTCTCCCCAGTATTTTAGATCCTGGATGCGAGATCGTTCGCATCCAGGACTTTTTTCACTGTGGCCATCTTGTGGCCAAATAGTAAACTGCACACACATACATTTTTAATAAAAAAAATAAAATATTATTTTACATTTAAAATTAGCAGTTTCCCCCCGACAACAAAAATTACCCACATACACTTTTTTTAATTAAAAAAAACAAAAATACAATTAAAAAAAACAAAAACAACATAAATAGTTACCCAAGGGTTTGAACTTTTTAAATATGCATGTCAAGAGAGTATGTTATTATATTATTTAAAATTATAAGCTTATAAATAGTGATGGACGCAAATTGAAAAAATGCACCTTTATTTCTAAATGAAATATCGGCACCATAAATTGTGATAGGGACATAGTTTAAACGGTGTAATAACCGGGACAGATGGGCAAATAAAATACACGAGTTTTAATTATGGTAGCATATATTAATTTCAAACTATAATGGCCAAAAACTGAGAAATAATGATTTTTTTTTCATTTCTTTCTTAATCTTCCTGTTAAAATAGATTTAGAAAAAATAATTCTTAGCAAAATGTACTACCCAAAGAAAGCCTAATTAGTGGCGGAAAAAACAAGATATAGATCAATTCATTGTGATAAGTAGCAATAAAGTTATAGGCGAATGAATGGGAGGTGAACATTGCTCGGATGCATGAGATTTTCGGACTGCGGTGCTGAACCGGTTAATCTAATTTTATACAATCTGCATGGGGAATGGCGGTATGTGGCATCGGGTGCACGGAGGTCTTCAATCAAAGTATGAAGCTCGCAAGATTAGAGGATATTGGCATGGGAACATTTTCTTAAAACTACAGTTAAGTATTTATGGTTAATTAAGAACAATTTCCCACACTCAGAACATATTTTCCCACACTCAGAACATATTACAAAAAAAAAAAAAAAAATACATTTATACACATGTTGGTACATTATCTGTCATTTTACTTTTAATTTTAATATCAATTTTCTCAAAAAGTACAAGGTCCTCCTGATCCTCCTGTTAAGAGACCAATGGGGAACCTTGGAGCCAAAATTGAAACATGCTTTATCTCTAGCTATACAGAGTATAACTAGAGCTGCGTGGGGAGCGCCGGTATGTGGCGTTGGGTGCGCGGAGATCTTCAATCAAAGTACGAAGCTCACAAGATTAGAGGATATTGGCATGGGAACATTTTCTTAAAACTACAGTTAAGTATTTATGGTTAATTAAGAAAAATTTCCCACACTCAGAACATATTTTCCCACACCCAGAACATATAAAAAAAAAAAAAAATACATTTATACACATGTTGGTACATTATCTGTCATTTTACCTTTAATTTTAACATCGATTTTCTCAAAAAGTACAAGGTCCTCCTGATCCTTCTGTTAACAGACCAATGGGGAACCTTGGAGCCAAAATTGAAACATGCTTTATCTCTAGCTATACAGAGTATAACTAGAGCTGCGTGGGGAGCGGCGGTGTGTGGCGTCAGGTGCGCAGAGATCTTCAATTAAAGTAGCGAAGCTCACAAGATTAGAGGATATTGGTGTGGGACCATTTCCGACAATATTTGCGTGTGAACATTTTCTTAAAGGTACAGGTAAGTATTTATGGTTAATGAAGAAAAATAAAGGACTTTTTGGTTGTTGAGTTTTTATTTCATTTAACCCTTTGTGGAAATGGGTAAGGGGTATACTCATCTCTCTTGGGGAGGGGGATATCTGGGGGTCTCCTTCTTAAAGAGGACTCCCAGATGCCACCATGAACCCCCCCCCGCTTCCCAAAGCATCGTCGCCCCCACCTCCTCCTGGGGCACCGAAAGTGGGGAAAAGCCCCCTGTCCATGGACTGGACAAGGGCTCTGGGGGAGAGGGGAACGCTTGGCCCCCACTCTCTCCCGGGGCCCCCCCCCCCATACCATGGACCATGCGGGCTGGTATAGCTCAGGGTGTGAAGCCCCACTCAGCCGGGGCTCCGCATTCTGGCTATTCCAGCCTGCATGGGGGACAAAGGTTAAAGAGGCTCGGGAGGGGGGACCCCTCATCATTTTTTTTATATTTCCCACACTCAGAACATAAAAAATAAATAAATACATTTATATACATCGGTGGCCATTTGGAGGCGGCCTGCGCAATTTTCAATTTTACTTGGTAGCGCGCCCAGGCTATGCATATGCATAGGTAGGATGTAGTTAGTGTTAGGTCCCCTCCCATGGAGGATTGACATCTTCGCAGTGGGAGGGACGAGTACTTAACAAGTTGCGTGCAAGCTGTTACAGGAAACCAACATCCTCCAGTGGTAGACAGGTCATGTGTATGCTCAGTGTGTATTTTATCCCATAAGTGGGGCTTGCACTCTTTTGCAGGTAGGCACTCATCTGTCTTTAAGTAGCGCTGTTCATTTCCTTGCTATGTACATTTATATACATATTGATAAATTATCTGTCATTTTACTGCATTTAAACTTTTTTCTTCTACATTTAACGTTGAAACATTTCCCACACTCAGGAGGAGAACTTTATATTGTTTTTCTCAAAAACGAAAAGATCGTAAGCACTTAAGGGAGTTTTGTTATTAACCGCTATAGTGTCCATTGAATTTAATGTAAATGCAAATTTTAAAAAAAAATTAGCGTTAAACGCGAACGGCGAACAACCCGGGAACTGTTCACTGGTGAACTGTTCAGGCCATCCCTACCTATGTATGTGTCTGTGTCTGGGATCCTCTCTTGACCAAATTTTCAACCCTAGACTGCGCTCCAGAGCTCAAAAAATCGCTAATGACCCGTCCCACCCAGGTTTCCGCTTCTTTAGTAGGCTCCCCTCAGGGTGGAGATTCCGATCCATCTACACCAGGACCACAAGGCACAGGAACAGTTTCTCCCCCTCAGCCATAAACTATCTTAACTATCTGAACTCTTAGAAATCTCCTCATCCAACCACGACAAGTCTGGTAGCACCTAGCCTGACTGCACGGCTGCACACTTCATATATACGTGTTCAAATGTGTCCAATGCTGTAACTGTATCCTTTATATTGTCTGTCTGCTTACATGTATGTATCGTATGTCCTGCTCGTTCTCACACTAGCCCTGTACTTGCCAAACCCAATTCCTGGCACAGCCCAGTCGTGCTTGGCGAAATAAAAGATTCTGATTCTGTTACGCTGTGTGTGTGTGTGTGTGTGTGTGTGTGTGTGTGTGTGTGTGTGTGTGTGTGTGTGTGTGTGAGTGTGTGAGTGTGTCCCTGGTGTATGTTGTATGTGTGGACATGGTGTATGTAGTATAAAGTGTGGATGGGAATGTTGTATACAGTATGTGCCCTGAATAATAGTTATTAGATTTTCGCTACAGTTTTGATTAAGAAGCATTATACTGTTACAACATAAAATTTTTCTCAAAACAAAATTAAAATAAATACACAGTATGTTGAATTGTTTAGATTTTTTCTATTTTGTGTTACAGCGTTATGCTTTGTTGCACATATTGTTCTCCTCTGTTAATGCCTGGATGCTATGTACAGGTATATCCAGTGATGTAGTTTCTCTGCTCTCTCTCTCTATCAGGAGCATGACCCCAGAGGAGAAGTCTTTTGGTCTGGGACTCCACCTGCTGGGCGCACGAGCGCTCGGTAAGTTTTCCCACAGGAAGTAGCATGGCGACTCAACAAGAGAAACGTGGAGTAGGCCATTTGGGTTGGGGGAATCGGCATATGCGTCTAATAGGTGTCTGTGTTAACTGCCGGTAATCAGGTGGTGGTGTAGCAATAGCCATAGCAGCTGACATGGGGCCCTGGAGTAGAGAGGGCCCAGGTGGTACTTGACGCATTCACTATTAGTTCTTGTGTTCCCCCAGGCTCTGACTTTGTCTCAGTACCCATGGGCTGTATGCAGTGTAGATTGCATGATGGATAGGCATTAGATGTGTGTGTGTGTGTGTGTGTGTGGGGGGGGGGGGGGGGGTTAGGCACTTAGAGGGGGAGTAGGGCTAGGCATTAGGTGTGTGTGTGTGGGGGGGGGAGGAGTTAGGCAAGTAGGGCTAGGCATTAGGTATGTGTGGGAGGGGTAACTTAGGCATTTAGAGGTGGAGCGGGGTTAGGCATTAAGGCCTCGATTCACTAAAGGGTGCTAAGTGTTATCACACCAGTGACGAGGAACTTAGGTAGCTAAAACATCTGCTTCACACGCTAATATGCGCGCAAGGTTTCGCGCGCAAAGTTTACCGCTGCGCAGTGCCTGAACAGCTATTTTGCACGCGAACGGTGCGACCTTTCACGTGCACCGGTGTGCGATCAGTAACAGCTTTGGACATACAAACTACTTAGCACCCTAGTTTGCACGTCCAAAGCCTTAAGACGTGCTAACTGGGTTAGCACCGGTTAGTGAATCGAGGCCTAAGTGTGTGTATGTGTGGGGCGTGGGTGTTTAAAGAGAACCAGAGATGAAGCACCCTCTTGTATTTTACCTTATAAATCAGTGGGAACATGACAGTAAACACCTAATCTGCTCTTTGTTTCATTGTTCTCTGTTTAATCTGACTGTTATCACCTCTGATAAGAATCCCCGACTGAGCACTCAGGCTGCTCAGTCTAGCTTTGCTACAGAAAGATTATAGGTGAGTCTGTCTTCTGTGGTGTCTTTTCAAGCCCAAGCCTGCCCCCTTGTGGCTCTGCTATAATGACTCAGCAATAATCATTCCCAGCAAAGCCAGATTGAATGCTCAGTCTGGGATTCTTATGACTGCTGATAACAGACACTTTTAGCAGTGAGGATGAAACAGAGAGCATGGTAAGTGTTTTCTCTAATGTTCTTACTGATATAATGAAAAATACACAAGGGTGCTTCGTCTCTGGTTCCCTTTAAGCACTTAGAGGCTTAAAGGTAGAGCTAGGCATTAGGTGTGTGTCGGAGGGGTGATTTAGGCACTTAGAGGTGGAGGACGGTTAGGCATTAGTTGTGTGTGTGTGTGTGTGTGGGAGGGGGGGGCGGAATTTAGGCACTTAGAGAGGAGGTTGTTAGGCGCTACATGGGGTGTTTTTATTAGACACTTAAAGGGAAGGGTTATGGTTAGGTATTAGGTAGGAGGCTTCCCCTACCCTACTAGGAGGGGTGGGTCCGAGTGAGAATGGGTGCCAGGTAGTGCATAGTAAAGTATCGGTAATGTATATTACCTATAGTTGACTACTAATGGCTCCATCTGGTGCCACAATATGTGGTAAACAGATGTGACCAGAAGTAATGCAAATGGCTATATACTAATGACACAGCAACATAAGCAAGGATAGAGGCGCTTGGCTGTATACCAGACCCTTACTAGTTTTGTTCTCATCGATTTGCCTGATGAAGCAGGATTGTGCCTGCGAAACGTGTTGCAATTGGGAGTACCTATTAAATGCTTCTTTTTTTGTATGAAATAACAGAATTGTGTCTGTTTGGTCTACTCGGGAGGTAAGTCCACCACTACCTCCTCTTTTAAACGGTTTCTAAGACTGTTCTATTCTATATTTGGTGTTCAAGATTCCACACCATAAGCAATGATGTTCTTATACCTAAAAATGGGAAGGCCGACTAAAATACCCAGAGCTCCCAATGCTTTTAAAATGGAAAAGAGGGACAACTTTCAACGTTCCAGGAAGGGGGAATTTGTTTTGATGTAAAAAAAAAAATTAGGCAATACTGTAGAAGCACCCAATGGCATAGCTAAGCAGTTTTGGGCCACAGTGCAACTTTTAAATTGGTCCCTCCCAAGCACTCTATGTATAACAATTCATGTAGCACAACAAAACCTGTCAAGGACATCCACAGTGTGAGGGGTGTAAGCAGAGGATTCAAAGCATCTACAGAACAAACACAGACCATTTATATTGTGCTTTTCTCCTGGCAGACTCAAAGCGCCAGAGCTGCAGCCACCAGGGTGCGCTCTATGGGCAGTAGCAGTGTTAGGGAGTCTTGCCCAAGGTCTCCTACTGAATAGGTGCTGGCTTACTGAACAGGAGGAGCAGAGATTCGAACCCTGGTCTCCTGTGTCAGAGGCAGAGCCCTTAACCATTACACCATCCAGCCACTACAGAAGTGATCATTACCAGCATAGCATCATTGTAGAGCTAATACTGTGGTTGAGGGAGGGTCCCTAGTGGGCCCCTCTGGTCCAAGGACCCCATGTGGTCGCAGCCTCTGCATCCCTTATTGCTAAACCGCTGGAAGTACCAAAACACCTTCGTGCTGTGATTTTTAGCTAGTCTTCACCCAGAAACATCTGATTTGCCTGGAATGTTATCTTATTTTTATAGGTGGAATCCCTTCCCCGATTTATTATGGAGCTGCAATAGACACCACCTGCATAAAATGGGGGACAACCAACTGTGGGGACCCCGGAGCCTGCCGGATGTACGACTCTGATGCTTACAGGTAATCTCTGATATTCCAAATACGTTACTGGATACATTACACCAGAATGATTGTACACCGTTTCAAGTGTGAAATAGAGGTGCAGAGTGATCTGTCCCATAAATCCGAGGTGACCTGGAGGCGGTGACTGTCCTGTATAATTTTTAGTCCGAGGAAATGGTTAAAAAAAGTAAAATAAACCCACATGGCAGTTCCAGTTCTAGTAACAATGAGGTCCACAAGCAAAAGTAACCCAGACAGACACCATAACCTTCCCTACCCATCAGACTTGACCAAAAGGCGGCGGCATTATTAGACTTTTGTTGCAATCAAATTCCCCCCAGAGCCCGCGAGTTGGCCTCTGCCCGAACACCCCCCCCCTCCCCCTCCAACTTAACTCTTACCTCTGATCCCTGGGCAGAGTATTTGGCAGAGTATTAACTGACCTGCGCCAGCCGAGATGCTCCTCCACTGGTCCGCGGCTCTGTGCATTGCCACCTTCATCCTCTCAGGGATCACCTGGCGGGCCCGGCAGTCAGCTTAGGACCCTAGGCAATTGCCCAGGGTGCCCAAATGGTGGTGCAGCCCCTGCCAAGTGGGACATTACTTAATAGAACATTCAAATACTTTGTTTATGCCGAGAGAGATTTACCTTCCTGTCAATTTGATAATATCACATAGCAGTAACACACAAAAACCTGTTAATAATAAGGAGTATGGAAGTGTCACTGATTTAAGATACAAGGGATCTATAATTACTGAATAATATGAGGTTAGTCAAGAGATATAACAAGTGTTTTGTATTGGTTACTAAGAAAAAGTATATGTACACATGCTGGATTAAACCGCAGCGAGGCCACAGTTAACCACCTCGACTGAGAATGTAGCACCAGGTCTTTAACGATGACTGAAGCCCAACTGACCAGTGAGTGCACGGTTCTCCAAATCACCCCACCCACTAGGAGCCGCTCCTTTGTGTGCCACACATCGCCCCTCCTCCCTTCTCCATAGCAACAGATGCTTGGGTGTCTCTTAAATAAAAATGTATATACACATAACCATTTATCATCTGTTTGTCATCTATGCTTGTGAAACCTAGGGTCTCAAAAGAAGGAAAAGCTCAACCTGTACAGGCCAACAGTGGTTAGTGAATTTAAACGAATACTGAGCTGTGTCATCAAGACTCCTCCATTGTTGCTAAGAGGTGAAGAGTAGATGCTTGTATTGAATTAGCCACTTGAGTTGCTCATCAGACAGGGTAGTTGGAAAAGCCTTTTAGTGAAAACCAGATGGAAGGCAACTCTCCTGACCATACAGGACAAAGATTTATGATGTAGAGAAAGGCTTGCATAGGCCTGAGGTATGACGCTGGAGGCAGCAAGCCTGAGACTGGCATAGCTTGCAAGTCTTGGTGGAGCCAACTGGGTCTTCTCTACAGCTATAATACCATGAAGTAATACTACTAGCACACCTGATAACAATTTGCAATGCAGAAATTGATCCAATGATTATTTGTCTTATCTATCTTTCGTTCAAAAACACTGAAATGTTAAGGTGGCCATACATCACTCAATGTATGGCCAGATTGACCATTAGATAGACTTCCCCCCCCCCTACACCTGTGATGTATCATGTGAAACAGGCACTCGCGGTAACGGTGGACACCAGAGGAGGTGAGGAGTAGTGCTGGTGGATAGGTGAGCCCTTAACAGTGCTCACAGGCATGGGGTGAGGAAATACACTTGAGGAAGAGGTCTGTTGGGTCCATTGGTCGTTGTGATACTGCCGCGCATCCAACCGAGACTTTGCAGCTCAGATTTTCCACCATTTCTAATCCATCCATTTGAACGATGTTGCCAGAAATTGGTTGAAAGATTGACCGGGCGCTCATGTTGCAAAGCCAATTCTCTTCCAATTAGATAATATTTTTGAATTAGGTTTGAATAGGCCACAATATTGAGTAATGTATTAGCGCCCTTAGCTCTAGGATTGACCAATGGAGTTCCATGACTCACCCTCTAGTCTTCCATCTAGTCAGGAAATTCCATGGAACAATTATAATGATCTCCCCCTTTCTCCACTCTTTGCAGATACCTCTATATTGGGATCCCGGCAGTACTGCGCTTTGCCTCTTATATCCCCTGCATCTTCATCCTACTGGCCCTCAGAAAGACATCTCGAAAAGAAGTTGCTTCCATTAAACAGTCATCTCAGACAGAAGTTGTGGGATGATAATAATTATGGTCTCAGGGAAAGACATGAAGTGACATGAGTCAAACAAAGACTTTTATAATCTCCAGCCGGAAGTCTAAACTCTACTTGTGACACCCAGAAGAGGCACGAAGCTGGATTCTACTAACATGATGCAACAGGGGTAGAGCAGCCAACGAAGAGCAGGCATTTTCTATAGGGTCTGACCTGCAGCACAATAAGGGCCCCCAATGGTCCGGCTACACAGTGGCCCATCCAGACAACAACAAGACGCTACAAATCACTATGAATAAAATGATCTTTTTGTACTGTTTAGCTTCATCTCTTAGAAATGCTCCAGCCAAAACATAGCTGTGGATATTGAAGGAAACGATAGACCCTCTGTCAGGTCCATGATACTGTTTGTGTTCCCAGGGAGAGGGAGCTCTTCTGACTTTCAGCTTTATGGACATGGGTGTCTAAAAGAAAGTGAGAGGAAAGCTTCCCGAGGAGACACGTACAGCAACAAAAACTAGATGTTCTAGCCCTTGTGTACCTGAGATCACACTATAGATGTATTTATACCTACCTGGGGCTTCCTCCACACCCATGACGTGCGTTGGCTCCCTTGCTGTCTTCTATGGCCACTCCGATATCTTCTTATTGATGACAGTAATCTGGCCAGTCGTGCGCATGCGTGGCTCAGCTGCATGCGTGCCTCTGTTGCGCTCCCACACCCAGGAGTGTTCTTCGCCTGAGTGCTACTGTGTAAGAGCAGAACGCTCCCGGCTGTGGGAGCACGGTTGGGGGCACGCACGTATCTGGGCCACGCATGCACAGAAGATCGTGGTCAGACAGATTGGGGGGGCAGGAGGGGTTGCAGCATGACCACCTACATCAGCGAGGAGGGGGGTCACTCCCCCCTTCCCTCACCTCGGACTCTCCCCTCAGTGCTCCCCCTCCAGCAGTAAATGGGTGGCAGCAGCGGTGGGCAGGACCCCAGGCATATCTCCATGCATTCCACCGTGGAGGTCCGATCTCTAAGTGCCACATGCTACTTCCTGATAAACAGGAAGTAGCGTCGGATGCTTAGAGAGCAGAACCTCCTTTCGGTAAAACAAAAGACGTATGCCTGTGTTCCTGCCCGCTGCTGCCACCCATTTATTGCTGGAGGGGGAGCGCTGAGGGGAGAGCCTGAGGTGGGCGGGGGAGTGGCCCCCCTCCCCGCCGATGTAGGTGGCCATGCTCTCCCCTCATGCTGTGACCACTCCTGCTCCCCAAAACGGCCCTGGACGGGCCCCGGAGGGGTCCCTGCAGCCCCTATTGTTACGCCACTGCAGCACCACCCTTGCTTCTTTCATATGGTCGCTGCATACGGTGGGTATGCGGCCACGGTCGTTTTTGAGCTCCCCCCACCATATGCGGCAACCGCAGATTCTCCAGTCTGGCTCGGAAGTTTCAGCACCCTCCCTATAAAACATATAAGACAACCCCTGACTTTTGAGAAGATTTTCCTGGGTTAAAAAGTAGTCTTATACACCAGAATATACAGAGGGCCATGCAATGTGCGTTGTTAGAAAAAAAATAAATATGGTTGCCTCCATATTACATACCTTTCATCTCAGGTTCCCCTGAATGCTTGTTCCATCCCGACATACTGGCAATCACTGCAAAGAGTGTGAAAAGTGTTTTCTATGAAGACAGACATTTCAGTGGTTCTTCGAGAAACTACTTTAGTTCAAATACGGTTCTAAAAATGCACCAAGACACTATGTATGTTTGTATATTATTTAGTATTTATATAGACATCTTCCTTTGCACTTTACTGAGTATTTAGTCTTTTACTGAGGATGGTGGCTAGAGGCCGGTGCAAGCGATAGAGACCCCCTCGAGTGAGAATCTAGCGTGTGCACGAAAGCCCCTCAACAGAACAGTACAGCTGGCATACCTCCCAACTTTTTGAGATGAGAAAGAGGGACACTTAAGCCACACCCCTGATCACGCCCCCGTCACACCTGTAGTCACGCATACCATAAAGATTTCATAAGAAAAATGGAGGAGGAGGAAAGAGAGACAGGGCTCTCAAAGAGGGACTGTCCCTCCCAAAGAGAGACAGTTGGGAGCTATGGCCAAGGTGACACAGTTGGGGGTCGCCACAAAGTTTAAAAAACTTTAGAAAAACCCGTTATCACAGTTTGCCAATGGAGGCTGGGGGCAGGGTCTCCGATCTCTGATGATTTATTGATTTATAGGCGGCAGGTGAATTATTGCCACTGACACTCACAATCCTTGGAGCTCCACCCAGTGGATTAGGAAAGTGTTGAAAGTAAGTTAACCCCCCCCCCCCCCCCCAAAAAAAAAGCCTACTGCCTTGTGCAAGTTTCTGGACAGTCTCATAGTAACAGTTCTTCCGACAACGGGTGGCGCTGTAATGCTGACATCATCTCCTGGATCCCAATCACATCATACCATGTGATCACTCAGATATGATCGGGACCCAGAAGACCTGCCGGAAGTTCAGAGCCACCTGTAGAGGAAAAGAAGAAGCCATCCGGAGCAGGTAAATATAACTGCTTACTGCCACCCACTCGTTTAGCTGCACTAGGAAGACAAACTATATATGCCCACAAAGGTTTAAATGCACCAGCAGCTTTCAAAGGAAAACTTTCCTTTGAAGCTACTAATGGGTTAATAGAAAATCATTTTAAATTTATCATCGTTAAAAAAAAAAAAAAAAAATATGTGCTGGACCAGTTCATACATCTTCCATCTCCTCCTCAGCAACCTTCAGCTATGTATGCAGTCTCAGGCAAGCTGCCTCACTCCCCACTTCATTCACATGGGCATACATAGGGAAAAGTGCAGCCACACCTCCCTGCTGACTGATAGCCTATCAAGGCTGTCAGTCTCTAATAGGGAGGCATGGCTTTAGACTGACTGGAGGGTTAGGCTAGGTCCACACTTGTCCCTTCCATGCAGGAGGGGGTAGCAGGCAGGAAGGAGGGCAGGGTGGGGAGGGGGATCGGGGGAGTCAGCCCTCCTCCCTCACCTGGGTCCCCCCCCTTCCCCACTCCCCCTCCAGCTAGTTTAATTAATTAAAATTATTCAAATCAATGTAGCAATGTATAAAGGCGAGCGTGGAACTTACTTCCTTGCGTTCCACTGCTCACCGTCACTTCCTGCAATGCTGCCCTCTGTACTTCATTGGGCGGCATTGCAGGAAGTGACAGCGAGCAGTGGAAAGCAAGGAAGTAAGTTCCCCGCTCGCCTTTTATACATTGCTACATTGATTTTAATGATTTTAATTAATGAAACTAGCTGGAGGAGTAGGACCCCCCTCCCATCGCTGCTCCCGCCTGCTACCCCCTCCAGCATGGCGACCCCCTCCCCACCCACAGGCAGGGCAGGGCCACAGAAAACGGATCTGTTTCTGCGTCCAAAGCTGCCTGTGTAGAGGGGGAATCCCTTTTTGCATTGATTTTCACTACCCCTCTGTGTATCCGGGGGCCATGAAAATCCTGTAAATCCAGACTGTCCGTTCAGGTTTTCAAAACGGATCCCCCTGAACGTAGATGGATCAGTTTTTTTTAAGTAAAGATGGATGCTATTTTTATCATTGGTATCCGTGGCTCCGGTTTTGATCCGGGCCAAAAACCGGAGCCACGGATACCTTTTTAGAACACGTGTGAACCTACTCTTACTGTACTTACTTCCTACCTTTCGTGTCGCTACCTCTCCTTTTAGATAGTAAGCCTTTGGGCAGGGTCCTCCTCCTTTTGTGTCCTACCTGATTCTCCATTACTGTGAACCCATGCTATGCATTTGAGTGAACCTACCTTGCCTAATCTCCATGCTCCCCTCCAGTGACTGACTAAGCATTACCTTGTACTCATACTGTGCTGTGTGATCTGTTTTTTCTTGTATTCCTGTATTGTCATATTGCTGTATGTCACCCCTAAATATTGTCTGTAACCTTTACTAATGTTGGCGCTTTATAAATACAATAAATAAATAAATAATAATAAATAGGTTGCTGAGGAGGAGGAGTGGATCTACTACAAGTAAAACAAGTATTTTTTATTGTTGCTTTGTAAATACTTTTTGTTTTAATGCAAAACTGCCTTATGCCTAATTTGGTGTACAGAAAAGTAAAAGTATCTGGACTTGCACTTTTAGGCTACTTTCACACCAAGACGTTGCGTTTTAGGGGACGTTAAGGTTGCATAACGTGCCCCTAACGCAACGCATGGTGGTGTTGAAGTTGGACGTCAGATTGAGCCGCGTTATGCAGCTCTCAAAGCAGCCGCTCCAGGATAGTGATGGGAAGTCCGGATCTTTTTAAGGATTCGGATCATTCGAATCGGATCATGGAAAAGATCCGGATCTTTGAACCAAATCATTTGAATCATTTTACTAGGGAAGCAGACTAGGTGAAATGACTAGCAGGACAGGACTTTCCCTGCACTGTACATTCTGTATGTTCCTGTTTCTTCCAGATAGACATCCACTGTGAACCGAATCTTTCATTGTGATGATTCGGATGATTCGACTCACAAAAAAGATCCGGATCAAATAAACGATTCGTTTATGATCCGGACAACACTAAGAGTCCCACCATGAGTCACCACAGTGCAGTGAAAATTAATTAGCCATGTGGCTAGACACTGAGCATGTGCAAACAATATAACGCAGCTCTATAAGGGTATAACGTACAGCATGCTGCACTTTCATTTAACGTGCAGCGTTATACCCTAACGCAACGTGGGCACTGTGAACAGCACATTGATTTATCCTTGCTGTGAGTTAGGCTGCGTTACTGGCTGCTGTAACGTTAAAGGGGAATTTTAACCCAGGATTGAACTCCATCCCAATCAGTAGCCGATACCCCCTTTCCTACGAGAAATCTTTAACTTTTAAAAAGACCATAAGTGGGGTCTGTATGGATAATATTGTGGTGAGTCCCCTCCCACAGTGTGATGTCAGGACCATGGTCCAAACAGTTTCCTCTCTGTGAACCTTGTTGCATTGTGAGAAATTAATGAAACGGTTTTCAAATGCCAAGCAAGCAGCATCTTCTTCAGTGCATATATACAGTATGTGTAAGAAAAATCTTTTAGCCGATCACATTGTTAGTGAGTGCTGCCTGATTTTTTTATGTCTGCCAGTGGTAAAGATGCTGACCTGCAGGCTTACAGTGGATTAAACAATATGAACAAATTACAAAGTGAGTATCAGTCATTTTTTTTATCTTTTTTTTTTTTTTAAAGAGTAACTGTCAGGCTGCAGAAGCTAATTTAAACCTCTATTCTCCTGTGTTAAACAGTTTAGAAGGAAGCCCAAAAGCCATTAGTGAAGATAAAAATCTCAGTTACCTTTGATGTGTGCTTATCAGCAAGGCTGTTAAAACCCAAGAGGACGCAAGCCGCATACTATACTGCAAAGCATTCTGGGGCCCTCCCCTCGGCTGCTAATGAGATGTTACAGAAGCTTGTAATCAGTCCAGCGCGTAGCACTGATAAATCTCCCGACAGAGTACACTGCAGGAGTCAGCTATTGTTCCTAGCCACATGGCTCATTAATATTCACTGCACACTGTGTTGTTCAAGTACGAGCTTTTCTGTGATCAGGAAGCAGGCAGGACATGACGACACATTTGACAGAAAAACATGGAGCCTGCCATGAGCTGTCAGGAGCATCTATCTCTGCATATACTATATACAAATTCTGTGAAATCCAAACGTGGACAGTGAAATGCATATGTAATGTAAGTACAGCCAATCTTTAGCTACTGATATATGTGTTTATTTTCTCTGAGACCTTATACCTAACAGCTCCTCTTTAATTCTTATTCTGATGTATTGATGTTTTTTCCCCCTACCTATTATCTCTCATTAACCTTCTTGGCGGTAACCCCGAGCTGAGCTCAGGGTAAGCCGCCGCAGAGGATTTCATAATTTTTTTTTAGAACACGCAGCAAGCACTTTGCTTGCTGCGTGTTCGGGTCGATCGCCGCTGATGCGCCGCTACCTGCCGCGATACAGCCCCCCCCCCCGCATACCCCTTGCGCAGCCTGACCAATCGCCGCCAGGCTGCGCTATGGGGTGGATCGGGACTCCCTGTGACATGACTACGTTGATGACGTCACTCCGTTCGTCGCCATGGCAACGGAGGAAGCCCTGAAGGAGATCCCATTTAGAAAGGGATTTCCAAATGGGCTTGATTGCCGGTGGCGTTCGGAGGGGTGGGAGGGAGGCCGCAGGTAGGGGGAAATCATGTAGCTAGCGCTAGGCTAGCTACATGATAAAAGAAAAAATTAGGCTTAAAAAACCTCCCACGGCCGCACAGCCGCAGAACAATTGACCGCCAGGAGGGTTAAAGTAAACCTGTAATAAAGAAAACTTCCCCTGGGGGTACTTCTTCAGGAGGGGGAAGCCTCTGGATCCTAATGAGGCTTTCCCCGTCCTCCTAAGTCTCGTTGATCCATCGCTCGCAGCCCCTGAACAGCACACACACGTCAATATTTACCATCTGCGTCCCTGTGCAGGTGCATTAGTGGCTTTCCAATGGGCTCTGGGGAAATAGCCAAGCCCAGTTGGGTCCGCTCTAACAAGCAGGCGATTCTCTCCTGTGCAGTACAGCGGACCCGATCGGGATCAGCTATTTCAGCCGGAGCCCATCGGAAAGCTGCTACTGCGCAGGAGAGCATATGGTAAATATTGCCGCGTGCTACAGGCGCTATTACACCTGCGCGCACCTTCGGGGGCTGCCAGTGCTGGATCCCGGAGGGTGAGGAGGACGGGGGAAGTCTCATTAGGATTCAGAGGCGTCCCCCTCCTGAGTTAAGAACACCACAGGGGCTCTTTTATTTACAGATCCCCTTTAAAGTTCCTGGCAGCTGTACAGCCATTACTCACTCACCTGTCAAAAGTTCTCTCGTCGTCAGTGTCAATCAGACTCTCCAATAAGCTGCAATATAAATCTTCCCTCCAATTCATTTGGTGCCATGTTTGAAGATTGCTCTAAACATGATTACAGAAATGAGGTTATTGGCATACAGTGAATGAAACCTGCCTGATTAAATTGAGATTACGCAGTGGTCTTATGACTTTTCCCTTACGCTGCTTGAGACATAAGAATGACATCAATCCTTATAGCCTGTACTGCAGAGTTCCCCAACCCTGTCCTCAAGGCCCACCAACAGTACATGTTTTGCAGGAAACCACAAGCATGCACAGGTGGGGTAGTTAGTGTTGCAGCAGAGCTGATTAACCAGCTCTGTGGATGTAATCAAAATACGCACTGTTGGTGGGCCTTGAGGACAGGGTTGGGGAACTGCCCAGTTCTAGCTGGACAAAATGATTCGTGTGGTCCTTACACATCCGAAAATGCTGATTTTCGCCAATGCCAATTACCAATTCTGCGTATTTCCGATTGACTTCCGATTTCCGTGTACCCCTTTTTTGGGGGGTTATTTTCAGGGATGGTCGGAATTGCTGATTTCTGATTCCGCAGAAATTCCGCATATGTTTCCGCTAACGTTGTATTCTGTATTTAGCAGTATTCCGAATTTCCGTTGTCCGCTAAAAATTCCGGCTACCGCTTACCGCACTACAAATCCTCATTCTCCGATTGGCTGATTCATTCCGAGTCTTCTGATTGGCTTAAAATTAGCAACTATTGGTTCAGCAGATTTCTGCAGAAATTTCCGCTACCGCTTACTGCAATACAAATCCTCAACCTCTGATTGGCTGATTCATCCCGAGTCTTCTGATTGGCTTAAAATTACCGATTATCGGTATAGCGGTAATTTCCCCGATTTCCGACGAATTCCGCATTCCGCACACTAATTTCTGCGTACCGCATTCGATGCGGAAATGTGAATCGGAATGAGCATTCCTAGTTATTTTTTGGATTCTCTGATTGACCAAATACTTCCGAGTTGTTTCTGCAGTCTCTGATTGATCCATTGCTTCCGAGTTCTGTGACTGGGCTAAAATTACCGGGTTGCTGATATGCAGTATTTCCACCAAATACGATTTACGAGTTCTGTTTTCCAATATCCGATCAGAATCTGATCAGAAATACGGATTTCCAATTGGAAATGTGGAAATTTCAATTCCGCGAAATCCAAAAATACCTATGATCTGGTGCGCTTTAAAGAAAACCTGTAATGAGAAAAACCTCCCCTGGGGGGTACTCACCCCGGGTGGGGGAAACTTCCGGATCCTATTGAGGCTTCCCCCGTCCTCCTCGGTCCCACGGCAGCGGAGATACAGCTCCCCGAACAGCGGGGAGCCTCCCCGGCTCCAGCGCAGGCGGAGTATCGGCCCTCTGCTCGGAGATAGGCGGAAATAGCCGATCGCTGTCGGGCCACTCTACTGCGCAGATGCAAGTCTCCTGCGCCTGCGACAGAGATCGGCTATTTTCGCCTATCTCCGTGCCGAGAGCTGCAACAGCGCCCCCGCTGGAGCCAGGAAAGGTAAATAAATCAGCGCTTGTCAGGCTTGTCGAGGGAGGATTCCGGGAGACTTCGGGGGAGCCAGCGCTGGACTGCCTGCAGCTACCGGGGACGGGGAGGCCTCATTGGGACCCTGAGGCTTCCCCCTCCCGAGGTGAGTACCCCCCAGGGGAACTTTTTTTTGTTACAGGTTCTCTTTAAGCTTCAGTTACATCTCCATCATCGTTCACACTGATTGCAGCACCTATACATTCAACAACTCAGGATAAATGCTGCTCTCAGGGCTGTCACTGCATTTATAAACCAGTAACATTTGCATTCACCAGCACCTTTTATCTAGGTCCCTTCCCGTGTACATTTCTGGGTTGATAAATGACATCTTTGGCAGTCAGTAAAAGCTTGACGCACTACTCAGCATCTAGCAGGAAATAGAGGCTGGTAAATGAACTTGGACAGTCCGTTCCACTGGATGCTATTTAGAGAACAAACACCTCATTGGGAGCTTCACAGTTGTCTCGCCCGATTCTGCGGACGGACTTCACGGGATGAGGAAACCTCCGCCGCGCCGAGTGCGTCACCTACATACGCTCTGTGACGGAGCTCCTGTGAGATGTGTTGTGCAGCATAGAGGGGATTGTCAGAAAAGGGAAAATAATGGATTGTTCAGGTAAAGTGATGTTTTTATTAGAGGTGATTTTTCTCTATACACACCTCTGCTACAGCACCCAGTCAGCGGTGAAGGAAATATTCCTGCTAGGGCAATACCTGCATAGATCTGTGCAGGGCTGACACTTGTCAAAATCGCATGCAAATTTACATTACAACTTAAAGTGAATCCGTGGTGAGAATAAACTGATGAGATAAACAATTATATCTATCATTCTATTCCTAAAAATTACTTTTTTTAAAGGGAACCTGTACTGAGTAAGAATATTTAAAATAAACACGAGGTAACTTCAAATGAACATTACATAGTTACCTTGCCCTCAGTTCCTCTCAGAAGCTTACTATTTTCTTCTGACAATGATCCCTTCCAGTTCTAACAACCTTTTGTCAGATCTGAAGTATATCAGTTGCTGTCAGGTATTTATCAGTTGCTGTCAGTTATAGCTGAGAGGATGACTGATGTGCCCGGTAATGTCCATGTTTCCCTGTGGCTCATAGGTCACAGTGTGCTGACCAGAAAGCTGTTATGGGGTAATGGCCATTTTCAAAATGGAGGACGGAGAATTCCCTTGATCACAGTGGACAAACAGGAAGCAGGAGAGGAGAAAGGGATTGATGAGTAGACTACACGGGAGGTAAGTATGACCTGTGTATGTTTATTTTTATTTTGAATTTTCAGGTAAGGTTTTCTTTAAGTATCCCAGGGTTTTCTTTTATATTTAAACATTTACAAAGTAGGTTGAATGTTTTACTGCCTCTAATCAGTGGCAGCCTATTAAGTGTCCCAGAGTTAGAGAAAGGTCAATAGTTCTTGTATTTTATCTCTCCCTCTGCCCTCAGAGGTTGTATTCTGCCAGGAAAGCTTTTATGGCTGTAATTTGCTTATCAGTGATGTTTACTATATTCCTGACAAGGTAATAACAAGACAGAAGCTGTCACTTCCATGCCTAGAAATTAACTCTTTCAGGCAGCAAAATAAATCAAGTAAAACAGCCTGGTTATTAACATGTTTTGTACTATATATATATATATATATATATATATATATATATATATATATATATATATATATATATATATATATATATATAGTTAATTTCCTCATGTCACATATCGCCTCGGGTACACTTTAAAGTTATCCTGAGGCAGTCACACACAAACCCTCTGCATAGTGATGGTCAAGTAGACGCAAATAACTTTGAGTTGATGCAAATGTATGCAGCTTGAAAATGAACCAATCAAATTCTGCTGAGGTAAAATTTGATTGGTTCATTTTCAAGCTGCATAAATTTGCATCAACTCGAAGTTATTTGCATCTGCCTGACCATCACTACCTCTGAACACTTCCGACCATAGCTATGTCCTCAAGGCCACGCTCCCAACTGTGTAAGAACGGCTCCGTGCTGCTGCGCAGGCATGACCTGACTAACTCAGGCGAAGTATGGCTGTTCTCTTGTTAAGAATTTTCTGTTCTCAGGCCACGCTCCCTGTTCTCTCGCCATATCTTCATGCAGTGAGTGAACTGGAAGCACAGTGTGAGAGCAGAAAATGTCTTACTGCGCATGCGCCAGCAAAACTACCTCTTAACAGATATTGGGATGTCTGCAAACATGACAGAACATATATACCTGTACATGGGCTCATTTTTACTGATTTCATTTGTCTCTGTATTCCTTTAGGATAACCAAGGTGAAGAGTGTTAGAATGCCCACCGCTCCCCCCGTTCACCTCTTTCATAAGAGCCATCAGAAGCTGCTTCCTGCTCAGCCAGGTTGAAAGCAGTGCACAAATGCTGGAACTGGTGGGGCGTTGATGGTGCTTCCATGGCCAAGAGCACTCTGCACCAGGGGCATAACAATAGACCCTGCAGGGGATGCAGCTGCAGGGGGGCCCAGAAGCCACAGAGGACCCCGTCCTGAGAGACTGACAACTAATGGCAAGGAGAGAAAAAACTTTCTGCTCTGTTTTTGCAGGGGGCCCAGTGATTTCTACTTACACCCCTGCTCTGCACATGCATACTACGAGTCGTGACAAAGTGCACATGTGAACAGCACTCTTGGCCATGGAAGCATGATAAATAAACTGCTCCTGCTCCCACCACTCTCATTACCCTCTTTGCCTTGGCTATCCTCTAAGTGCAATATTTGTAATCAGCAAGAAAATGTACAGCAGCTCAGGCTGAGGGGTTGGAGGTCCATGGTGGCATCTGGGGGTCCTCTTTAAAGCACACCTGAACTAGGTACTGCTTGCGGCAACCACAGGGTCAGGGTTGCTATATTTAAGTATAGCAAAGCATTGACCTTCATTAGCTAATGTCAAAAATAGTGCTTGCTTAAACGTAGCTCACGATAGAGGCCTGGAGGCCAGAGGAGCCCCCCAAAGGTAAGTAGTGAGGCTCCCTCAACCTCCGTCCTCCCTGATGGCAGACACCATTACAAACATCCCTTATGGCAAGGATCATTTAAAAAAAATGTATTTTGCTGGTGCAGTTCCCTTTAACACAGGGGTGTCAAACTTAAATATAAAGTGGGCCGAAATTGAACACTGGGACCAAGTCGCGGGCCAACCTCAATGTCTACTGGCCACCTCTCTCCCTTATAAAGTTCCTGGTGTCTAATGGACCCCCTCCAACCCCTATACAGTTCCCCGGTGTCTAGTGGTCACCCTGCCCTATAAAGTTCCCTGGTGTGTAGTGGCCCCCAGCCTACCCTATACAGTTCACTGGTGTCTAGTGCTTTCCCTTACCTCCCCCATAGGGCTTCCCTGGCTTTCTAGGGCTTCACCTCCAATATAGCTTCCCTGGTGGGCCAAACCTAATGCAAAGTGGGGAAACCACTTGGGGCCAAATGTAATGGCTCTGAGGGCCAGATTTGGCCCGCGGGTCGGAGTTTGACATGTATGCTTTAACATTAGATGGGATTCAAAAGAGTTTTATATGCCTTTCTTACATCTACTGATTTGGGTAGTAAAGGACTGCGTTCCACACGTGAAATGACACCAGTTATAAAAAGGCAATTTATCACGACATTTCCTATGTATGGAAGCAATGAGGAGACAGCGCTGTTACGACGCACGCTGCTAATGGCTGCCTCTTCCTCCTCCGCTGCTGGAATCGTGTTTTTTTTTTTCGGGTGAATGTTTTAGTAAAAGGATTTGTGGTGAGATATGTGGAGCTGTCAGAGACCGGCTGATAATGTCACCTGTAATGGCGGATGTGTCATGCATGTATGAAGAACACTCACAGTTGCTATCAGCTTGCTATACCAGAAGCACCGCTGTCTCCAGACCCCCCTGTAGTGCAGCTGAGGCCTGTTCTTAGACAAGTCGCTATCAGCAGCTCTTTCTGGAGTTTGGAAAAAACAAAGTAAGGATATTTATGTACATTGAGCAGATCACTCCGGATTCATTGTGATGACATGTACTGGGGGCTGCTGGGAAGGGAAGAATGTCTTTCAACGGCAGGATAATATCCTTTGTCAGTCATTATTTCTGCCATAATTCTCATTACTCCTGTTTGTTATTGAAATAATTGCGTGGAGGGAGCTTTGTTCTTACACACATCTTTTTTTTCCCATTCAGATGAATGAATGGGAACTGTGACGGCTGTCACTTGCACTCTCAGTGGTGGGCAGTGTGATAACATCTCTAGTATGTGGGACTCCAGTGCTGGGCAGATTTAGCATGAGAAACCAATAATCAGTGCATCAGTACATGTTCACTTACAGATACTCTGCTGTTTTGACCCTGCAACTGGTTCCCTGGCTGATTTCTTCCCCAAAAACCAAAAGGGTTAGGCCTTAAGTGGAGGGAATTGGGTTAGGCGCCTACAGGGGAGGTTAGGCATTAGGTGGAGGGAATTGGGTTAGGCACCTACAGGGGAGGTTAGGGTTAGACGTTAGGTGGAGGGATTTGGGTTAGGCACCTACAGAGCAGGTTAGGCTTAGACATTAGGTGAGGAGGTTAGGCACCTACAGGGGAGGTTAGGAACAGGCATTAAGTAAGGAGGTAAGCACCTATAGGGGAGGTTAGGGTTAGGCATTAGGTGGAGGGATTTGGGTTAGGCACCTACAGGGGAGGTTAGGGTTAGGCATTAGGTGGGGGATTTTGGTTAGGCACTTACAGAGGAGGTTAGGGTTAGGCATTAGGTGGAGGGATTTGGGTTAGGCACCTACAGGGGAGGTTTGGCATTAGATGAGGAGGTTAGGCACCTACAGGGGAGGTTAGGGTTAGGCCTTAGGTGGGGGGATTAGGGTTAGGCACCTACAGGGGAGGTTTGGCATTAGATGAGGAGGTTAGGCACCTACAGGGCAGGTTAGGGTTAGGCCCTAGGTGGGGGATTTGGGTTAGGCATCTACAGGACAGGTTAGGCCTTAGGTTAGGGGATTTAGGTTAGGCACCTACAGGGGAGGTTAGGGTTAGGCTTTAGGTGGGGGGGATTTGGGTTAGGCACCTACAGGGAAGGTTAGTTTTAGGCATTAGGTTTAGGGATTTGGGTTAGGCACCTACAGGGGAGGTTAGGGTTAGGCATTAGTTGGAGGGATTTGGGTTAGGCACCTACAGGGGAGGTTAGGGTTAGGCCTTAGGTGGGGGGATTTGGGTTGGGCACCTACAGGGAAGGTTAGTTTTAGGCATTAGGTTTAGGGATTTGGGTTAGGCACCCACAGGGGAGGTTAGGGTTAGGCATTAGTTGGAGGGATTTGGGTTAGGCACCTACAGGGGAGGTTAGGGTTAGGCATTAGGTGGGGGGATTTGGGTTAGGTACCTACCGAGCAGGTTAGGCTTAGACATTAGGTGAGGAAGTTAGGCACCTACAGGGGAGGTTAGGATTAGGCATTAGGTGGAGGGATTTGGGTTAGGCACCTACAGGGGAGGTTAGGGTAAGGCATTAAGTGGAGGGAATTAGGTTAGGCACCTACAGGGGAGGTTAGGGTTAGGCATTAGGTGAGGAGGTTAGGCACCTACAGGGGAGGTTAGGGTTAGGCATTAGCTAGCGGGATTTGGGTTAAGCACCTACAGGGGAGGTTAGGCATTAGCTGGAGGGATTTGGGTTAGGCACCTACAGGGGAGGTTAGGGTTAGGCATTAGGTTGAGGGATTTGGGTTAGGCACCTACAGGGGAGGTTAGGGTTAGGCCTTAGGTGGGGGGATTTGGGTTAGGAACCTACAGGGGAAGTTAAGGTTAGGCATTAGGTGGGAGGATTTGGGTTAGGCACCTACAGGGGAGGTTAGGGTTAGGCCTTAGGTGGGGGGATTTGGGTTAGGAACCTACAGGGGAGGTTAGGTTTAGGCATTAGGTGGGAGGATTTGGGTTAGGCACCTACAGGGGAGATTAGGGTTAGGCATTAGGGGATACATAAAGGACTTGCTGAAGCTGCACCACACCTCCCACAACCTCAGATCAGCAAGTTCTATAAACTTGGTTACTCCCAGAGTGCACCTCAAAAAATCTGGAGACAGAGCCTTCTGTCATACTGCCCCTACTCTTTGGAACTCCCTGCCACACCCAGTAAAGACAGCACCATCCCTGGAGCTATTCAAATCTAGACTGAAAAGCCACCTGTTTAGCCTGGCATTTCCGGACTTATAACATTCTTCCTCTGTACCACGATGGTCGGAGCCATGCTTATGCACTTTGAGTCCTACGGGAGAAAAGCGCTTTACAAATGTTATTTGTTGTTGTTGTTGTTGTGAAGGAGTAAAAGTTAGGCACTTATAGTGGAGGGTTAAAATTAGAATAAGTGCCAGCTGGGTAGTTCATAGTAAAATATCAATAATTTAAATGACCAATATTTTACTTTTAGCGGCACCACCGGGTGCCCAAGTGATGTGGCAGCACGGCAATACATACTCTCCTAACCTTCTCCAATCTTAACCCCTTCCTTACCCTTAAAGTTAGCACCTTTTTGATGCCCAACCTTAACCTTCTAACCCTTTGGGCCCATGCACACTACTGCGATTAGTGGGTGATTCCCGCTAATCGCCGAGGCTATCGCTTTTTAAAGCGCTATCGCAATTGTAATCCCATGGCAGTGATCTCACTGCTGCAATTGCTGCTGATCGTAAAACGTGTTGCCTGCAGAATTTTTTCGTGATTCTGGAGTGATCGCGATACAGTGCTTATAAAAGCGCTGATGGCGATCGCTCTGAAACGTGAGAGTGTACAGTGGTTTTGCGGTAAAATCACCCGCACAGAACGGTAGCGCTATGCCAGGCATGGGCAAACTTGGCCCTCCAGCGGTTAAGGAACTACAAGTCCCACAATGCATTGCAGGAGTCTTACAGCCACAGTCATGACTCATAAAGGCAAATGCATTGTGGGACTTGTAGTTCCTTAAAGAGAACCCGAGGTGTGTTTAAATAATGTTATCTGCATACAGAGGCTGGATCTGCCTATACAGCCCAGCCTCTGTTGCTATCCCAAACCCCACTAAGGTCCCCCTGCACTCTGCAATCCCTCATAAATCACAGCCATGCTGTGAGGCTGTGTTTACATCTGTAGTGTCAGTCTCAGCTGCTCCCCCGCCTCCTGCATAGCTCCGGTCCCTGCCCCCGTCCCTTCCCTCCAATCAGCAGGGAGGGAAGAGATGCAGGCGGGGACTGGAGTTCTGCAGGAGGTGGGGAGAGCAGTAGACTGACACTATAGAGATAAACACAGCCAGCTCTGACAAGCTGTATGTCAGCAGCGTGGCTGTGATTTATGAGGAATTGCAGAGTGCAGGGGGACCTTAGGGGGGTTTGGGATAGCAACAGAGGCTGGGCTGTATGGGCAGATCCAGCCTCTGTATGCAGATAATATTCTTCAAACCCACCTCGGGTTCTCTTTAACAGCTAGTGGGCCAAGTTTGCCCATGCCTGCGCTAAGCGCTACCGTTTTGCCAGTTTCAGGTGTGAATGGTCCTTAATTCACACTAAAGCCTTGTACACACACACAAGAGGGAACTTGGCCAAGTCAGCAATTCTTCGCTGGAGATCAAGTCATCCTTGTATCACTCAAAGCAAAACTGAACTGCTCCTAAATAGGATTTGTAGAATTCAGTTTGAAATCTATTGAAAATCGATCTGATGGCATTTTTTTGCCTTCAGATTTCCATTAGGACCAATCCAAAATGATAAGCAGTCTCAACAGATCGACCTAGATTTTCCAGCCTGCCAGATCGATTGAAATCAATCAGAATCGATCAAAATCGGCCGCCAATCGATCGATCGGTTAACTGATTTGCAATCGACCAATCGATCAATCGATTTTGATCGATCGATCGACCAAAAATCAGCTGAGTGTATGAGCCCCTTTAGTGTTTTTATTGTCTCAGCTGAATGGCACAGTCTTTTAGTGTTCCAAATCCACAATCATGAACTACCGTATAATCCTTTTTAAACTTTTCCCTGTACTCAAACATTTGCTATCGGCTAGAGAAGAGTTTTATTAGTTTTGAGTGACGGTTCCACTATAGTCCCGACTGGAGAAAATCCTGCTGTTTGCATGCTTGAATACTTCACCCTTAGGATGGGAATACACGGTTCGTTTCTGCCGTGCGTATCTCCTCTCGATCGTTTTTGCCGCTCGATCCTGCAGTCGATTCTCTTATCTTCTGCTCATTTTCCTTATCTTCATTCACTTCAAATCAAAAGGGAGATCAGACATATTGGAGATTATCTATCGAACCATCTAATCACCTAAACGAACCGTGTATTCCCAGCATTAGGGCTTGAGTCACTAAACCGTGATAAGACAAATATCACACGTTATCTAAGTTATCATACGTTTTCAAAAGTTATCAAAGTTAACACGCCTTATCAGAGTAGCATAGCGAGCTCTAGGAACCCGCAGGGGCTCAGGGCAGGACGAGTGTCATTGCCATTTAGCAGGCATACGTTCATAGCGCTTGCTATGCTACTCTGATAAGGCGTGTTAACGTTGATAATGTGTGATAACTTTTGAAAACATGTGATAACTTTGATGAGGTGTGATATCTTTGATAAGGTGTGATATTTGTCTTATCACAGTTTAGTGAATCAAGCCCTCACAGTGAGAAATAGAAAAAAATGAATACAGTCTAATTCTATGCATTAGTGGCACTGTACATCCAAATGACTATAATGACTTCAGTAGTTCGGGGTCAGCTTATTGCAGCTGTGGACTTGCAGAGTGTTTCAGCCAACATCAATAAGAGGGGAAAAATACTATAGCATAGACCAGTGGTCCTCAAACTAAGGCCCGCGGGCCGAATGCATCCCCCTGAGGCTTTTTTACCGGCCCCCCAAACACAAAATGTATTACTTATAGATGCGGTCAGCTACATCTTTAAATATTGTTGGTCCACATATAGAATAGCAGTGCTGGCACAAGCCTTCCACGTGGAAGCCAGAAAGCAGTAATTTTGCTGGTTTCCAAATTCCACATCAGGTGACACTGCTGTCCAATTGGACTTCAGGTTGTCACCTGGGTATGCTTCACTGTCTGGCCTGCAAAGACATCATTTTATGTACACTCCGGCCCCCCCAGCACTTTAACCTATTTTGGTTTCTGGACGTAGAAACTACGTCCAGAAACCATGTGCGCTACCGCGCGCCCCCGCGGCCGATCGCGCGCGTGCACGCGCACTCCCAGCCGCGGATTCGGTAGTCAGGGAATCAATGTATCGGACTATGAAGTCCGATCACTGATTCCTCTCCCCCGCTGAAAAAGCGACAGCTTCTCTCGGAAGCTGCGCCTTTTCTGGCCATTCACTGCCTGATGCGCCACTCTAAGCGTGTGTTACGCTTAGAGTGACGTCATGTAAACAAACTCATGGCCGCCATCTTGTGGCCAAAAAGTAATACTACACCTGAAAATAAAAATGAATTAAAATCAACACACATTTACATTATAAATCTATTGTTTACCCCCCACCCTCCCAAAACTACCCAAATAAAATGTTTACTATAAATAAAAAAAAACATTACAATAAAAAAAAAAAAAAACCATGTAAATATTTACCTAAGGGTCTAAACTTTTTAAATATCAATGTAAAGATGAAATATTTCTATATTTTTTTTATTTTAAACTTGTTAATAGTGATGGATGCAAAATGGAAAAAATGCACCTTTATTTCCAAATAAAATATTGTCGCCATACATTGTGATAGGGACATAATTTTAACGGTGTAATAACCGGGACATATGGGCATATACAATACGTGAGTTTTAATTATGGAGGCATGTATTATTTTAAAACTATAATGGCTGAAAACTGAGAAATAATGAATTTTTCCATTTTTTTCTTATTCTTCCTGTTAAAATGCGTTTACAGTAAAGTGGCTCTTAGCAAAATGTACCCCCCAAAGAAAGCCTAATTGGTGGTGGAAAAAACAAGATATAGATCAGTTCATTGTGATAAGTAGTGATAAAGTTATAGGCTAATGAATGGGAGGTGAACATTTTTCTCGTGAAAACCACGGAACCTGAATGGGTTAAAGTATGTTGACCCGGCCCTCGACACAAAACGTTTGGGGACCCCTGGCATAGACAATAGCAGTGTATCTGATGGAGGAGATTGTGGTGCAGCCATCTGCTTGTACTTGTTAATAGCGTTACGTTTGCCATCTAAGGGCATCATTTTAATCTGTAGTGAAAATAACCTAATTAATAACATTTAATTAATTCATTTAATAAAAAAAACATATTTTTACAACATTCCTTTATAAATTATTTAATCAATATTTGCCAATTGTCAAACATTTCCTCACCCCTATTTACATTTTGAATTTCAATGTCTTTAGTCCTGCCAGGTGCATCTCTGTAGCATGTCTGTGTAGGCTCCTTTCACACCAGACAAAGCGTGCAGGAGCCGTTCTCAGGGTGATAGCCTGCGGCGTGCCGTCGGGTATCTGCGGTGCGACGCAATCAGCGGCGGTAGCTATTAATTGAACCCGACGGAAAAAGCCAGCTCCCGGGTGCGCCGGAACCGCAACGTACCGAAACGCAGCGTTGGGTGTGAAAGGTAAAATGAAAGTCTATGGACTCTCATTTTACCTTGGTTAACGCAAAGAACTGCCTTTGCGTTACAACGCAGAAAAGGCCTCAGGTGTGAAAGAGCCCTTAGTGAGAGCTCCAAAGACAGTAGAAAATATACCTGTTTTCCCAAAATGCTCTGGGAAGAGAATTCTGCATATCTAAACAACCTAGTCTACACATTGGGATTACATACCGATATATAGGTATAAAGGAAGTGTTTCTGATGCTGAATGCAGGAAAAAATGACCTTATGAGTGATAACCCAGAATAATTGTCTGTATTCTTCTATGTCACTACACTGCCACTTTAAAAATGCTTTGGTATGGAGGCACTGTCTAATCTCTTCCCCATATAACAAAGATTTAGCAGCTGCAGTAAAGCACCAAATCATATTGTGTTCCTCAAATTCCTCTGACTGATGATCAGCATAATGTGCAATTTTACATGACAGCTATACTACATTACGGTTGTTGCTTCTTCTCCCGGATACGACTGCCACCAGCCAGGCAGAGACAAGTGTGACACAATGAAATCTATGAAGTGCACGCTCTACACTCCTGGCAGCTCCGTCTGATCGGATGGTCCTTTTCTTCTGTATCCGAAGAATACGGCAAAGTACTTTTCTCTGACTTTGGGAGGAGTATGGGGACCTTATTCACACCTGCCAGGATGGTGCTGAGAGAGTCACGTGACCCTGTCACTCTGCATGGGACAAGGAGCAGAGAGCCCCTGGGGCGTGACGTCAGCTGTCTCCCAGGTGTCAGGGGGTATATAAGAGCTATCTGACTGGCAACGTGCTTCTAGACGTCAGGCTGAAGATTACAACACATGCCAGAAGTAAAGAATTCCTAGACTCTTTACTGGCCAAAGTGAGGTCAGCTTCTCAATCCTCCCCCATCCACAGGACTCCATCTCACAGGTGAGCTATTTTCACCTATATATATCTTAAAGATTATTCTATAAATGACCACTCTAGACATCTGTGGATTGTATATTCTGGAGATCATCCCATTACTGACATCTCTAGATCTCACATGTTTTACACACTGTCCTATCTACATCTGTTACATACAAATGGTATATTGTGTGGACTACGCTAGAGAACTGCAGATCATTACTCTTTCCCATCTACCGTCCAACAGATATATATTGTATACAGGTAGACCCCAGTTAACGAAAGAGATAGGGACTGAAGGTTCGTTATTAACCTGAATCTGTCCATAAGTCGAAACACTGCACCATCTCTGCCCCCTGTACCTACTCTATACCGCCCTGTGCCTCTAGTGTCCCCCACTGTGTCACTTTTGTTCCCTTGTGCCTGCAGTCTCCCCCTCTGTTCCCCCACTGTGTCATTCTGTCCCTCTGTGCCCTTAGTGTACTGCAGCAAAATGTAATTTTACCAGTTTAAAAAACATTTTACTTTCAATTTTTTAAAATTGATTTTCTCAAAAACTACAAGGTCTTTTTTTTGGAAAAAAAACAACTTTTTTTTCACTTGTTCCCACAGAATCAAATTCCACATTAAGCCATTCGTATTGGCAGGTCATTCGAAAGGCGGGTGTTAGTAAGTTGGGGACTTTATACATCTATAGACTACAGGTGTATTCTATAGAGTATAGACAATTCCATTAGTGACCTCTTTACAGACTGGCAGGACATCATGCTGTCCCATCTACCTGCGGACAGATATCCTGCAGATAATGCCTCTCCAGAGATCTGTAGAACATTGTTATCTCCATCTGTGTCCACAGTCACATACGGTATTTTATGTCCTGCAGATTATTTCAATATTGACCACTCTAGACATCTGCAGAATATTGCCCTATTCTGTCTATCTTCTGACAGATACATGCTGTGTAACAAGAAAAATATTTCATTGTTGATTGTGCTAGATCTGCAGAACATTGCACTGTGTCATATACCTCCTGACAGATTCATACTGTATGTTCTGGAGATTGTTCCATTACTGGTCTCTGGTCTCTGTAGAGACCTGCAGAACATTGCTCTGTGTCATCTATACTCCTGACAGAAACATATGTTATATTCTGAAGATTGTTCCATTATTGGTCTCTCTAGAGACCTGCAGAACATTGCTCTGTTCCATCTACATCCCTGACAGATCCATATGTTATATTCTGCAGATTATTCCATTATTGGTCCCTCTAGAGACCTGCAGAACATTGCTCTGTTCCATCTACACCCCAGACAGATACATATGTTATATTCTGCAGATTGTTCCATTACTGGTCCCTCTAGAGACCTGCAGAACATTGCTCTGCCCTACCTACACCCCAGACAGATACATATGTTATATTCTGCAGATTGTTCCATTACTGGTCCCTCTAGAGACCTGCAGAACATTGCTCTGCCCTACCTACACCCCAGACAGATACATGTGTTATATTCTGCAGATTGTTCCACTATTGACCTCTCTAGAGACCTGTAGAGCATTGCTCTCTCCCATTTATCTCCTGATTACAATCACATTCTGAGAACGTTTAGCCTTCTTGTCACTCAATACGTATAAAGTTGTATAGAGAGCTGCAGGAGTTCTCATTGTGAAGTTCAGTTCACCATATTGTTACTGAGTAGCTAATTGTCTTTATTGCCCCTCACAGGTGGCTGAGAAGAAACAATGAAGCACTCCAGACTCTGCACCCTCATCTTTGTGCTGTCCGTCACGCTCAGTTGTCAGAATGCAGCGCCCGTAGAACGGTCAGTCAAGGTCTTCAGATGAGGGGGATCGGAGGTCTGTTAATTCCGGGGAACGAAACTCCTAACATTACTTTCCTTCTGTAATTAGGCAGAAAAAGTTGGCCATGATTAATGGAACGTCAGAAAACGGCTGGACGATCGCAGTGCAGACTAAACACACCCTGATCACACCAACCAATGACATATCGCCACTGGCCATCAGAGAGAAGAGGTAAGAAGAGTTCTTTTTCTGATGTAAAGGCTGATATTAGCTCCTAAGCTCTGCTGGGCAAGTCTCTCCTTTGTCTAAAGTGTGTAACCTACTTTAACCCACCCTGCCTTACTTTATGTACAACACTGTGCAATTTATTATCAGCATTTATCATCTCCCATATAATATCTAAAGGTGGCCCCACACTATACAATAGTTTAAATTTATTTTCCACTGAGGAATTACATTTTTTTCTGATTGATTATAACGTTTGAAAAATCTGACCAATGCACCACACGTGTTAAATTTTTCCTCAATTATAAAAAAAAACCATAAGGGATTTGCAATAATTCAGTGAGTGACTGTGGTCTCCACAACAAAGAGATGATTTGCATATTCAGCAGTGATGCATTGTGGGACATCTTAGAGCTCACTCCCAACCTGAATAATCACACTTACCTTCTGTTTTAACCACTTCACCTCAAAGCATTTTTTATCCTAACGGACGAGAATGATTTTCACCTTTCAGTGCTCATCCCTTTCATTTGCCAATAGCTTAATCACTACTAATCACAATGAAATGATCTATATCTTGTTTTTTTCACCACCAATTAGTCTTTTGGGGTTTTATATTTGTTTTCAGTAATTACTTTATTTTCTATGCATTTTAAAGGGAAAAACAAGGAAAAAATTAAAAAATACACGATTTCTCCAATTTCATCCCCTATAGTTTTAATATAAACATTAGTACTGTGCATAAAACATTAAACACATTTTATCTGCCTATTTCTTCTGGTTATCACAAGATTTTAATTATGTCCCTAGTACAAAGTATGGTGACAATATACTATTTGGAAATGTATAGATGTATAGGTGAAAGGTGTATATTTTCTTTGGTGGTTTTTTTTTCTCACTATTTTCACGTGCACGGAAATGCACGTGCACGCTTGCACGTGCACTGCGGCAGCAGCACTGTCTGACTTATAAAAACCGCCTGGAGCCATTAAGAGGCTCTAGCAGGACGTTTTTATAAGTCAGGTTGTCATTAAGTGGTTAAGAAGGTAGACTCTACTTATAGTATTGCCATTAGATTGTAAGATCCCGGGTCACAGAAACTGTCATGGTGGTGAAAAGATCTACTGATGTCCTCTATATCCTATGTTTGTGGTACATTGACCCCAGAGACTACTTCAGTTGGACTTAGAGAGTACTTGTACTTGTTGAAGTTCATACATTAGAGTGAGTTTAATGATACAAAAATAATAAATTGCATACAAGCAAAGTTGAATAATCCTGTTTCACAGGGGTGTAACAATAACCAATGCACCGCCCAACCTCTTCTTCCCAATTTGGCAGAGAAGTGGAGCGGAGAAGTGTAATGTATTCATGTTCCGCCGCTGGGTCGAGTCTCCTATTTATTGCAGCCATGGGCTGTGCTGGCGGGCACAGGAATGCAACACAGCGTGGGGCTGCAGTGATTGAATAGAAGATGGGGCCAGCTCAGGCACTGCATTGGTTAAACCTTACACTGCTCTGCTGTGCTACTCTCCCAAATATGGAGGGAGGGGGTGTCACTTGCTGGAGGGGGGGGGGGGTAAACTTGCTGGGGGGAAAATGGGGGTGATGCTGTACTAGCCCTATTTGCTGGGTATTTGTGGGGGAGGTAGGGGTGCTTTACTGGCCACACTTGCTAGGGGAAGGGGGTGGGGAGAGCGGGTTAGGGTTTGTACCACACTTGCTACCGGATGTTAGATGGGTGTTTTAACTGCCACACTTGCTACTAGGTGTGTGTGTTGCGTGTGTGTGTGTTGCGTGTGTGAATGCATAGTTCCCAACTGTCCCTCTTTCGGAGGGACAGTCCCTCTTTGGGAGCCCTGTCCCTCTTTTCTCCTCATTTGTCCCTCTTTCAGGACTTTGTCCCTCTTTTTATGTAAATATATATATTCCTCTACTAAAAAAATGTGTTTGATTGACTCTAAACTTTATTCATCTCTTTTAAATTGATATATTACTAATTTTAAAATGTTAATATGAAGTAAAATGAACTAGGATAGACAGGACCAGTGTGGTTTGAATTATAAAACAACATGTTTTTCTTATGAACTCTTTATGGTATGCATGACTAGGGGTGTTCCAGGGGCTTGATCAGGGGTGTGGCCAGGGTATGGCTTGAGTGTCCCTCTTTCTCATCTCAAAAACTTAGGAGGTATGTGAGTGTGTGTGTATGTGAGTCTGTTGCGTGTGTGAGTGTGTATGTGTGTGTCTGTGTTGATTCACTGATCACATTTGCTTGTGTTGCGTGTGTGAGTGTGTATGTGTGTGTTGTGTGTGTCTGTGTTGATGCACTGATCACATTTGCTTGTGTTGCGTGTGTGAGTGTGTATGTGTGTGTTGTGTGTGTCTGTGTTGATGCACTGATCACATTTGCTTGTGTTGCGTGTGTGAGTGTGTATGTGTGTGTTGTGTGTGTCTGTGTTGATGCACTGATTACATTTGCTTGTGTTGGGTGTGTGAGTGTGTATGTGTGTGTTGTGTGTGTCTGTGTTGATTCACTGATCACATTTGCTTGAGGAGGGTTGTTTTATACTTGGTCACACATGCTTTTCAGTGTCTCATACTCTAACATGAAGGCATAGAACAAATAATCAATTCATGTTTAAAAAAAAAAAATACACATCATGTAATCCACATATTGTAACGATTGTGGAACTTTCTCCGTGATCAGCGCACAACGCGTGCGCTGATACGGCGGAAATCCTCCACAAGCGTATAATTGCAGGAACCCAGCAAAAGGTGCTACGCACCCGTAGAGGGAAATTCCTGTCGCCAAATGGCGCTGAGGAGTGCAGAGGAACCAATCCTCTGTACCTCCACAAATGCCAGACAGGAATTGTGCGAAGCGCAGAACGCAATCGCAAGGGAAGCGATTGCGAATGAGAACGAGCAAAGGGACAGGTTGTATGTGTGTGCGCCAATCTAGTCGCCACCCCGCGACAGCGCACACACAACAGCAGATACGAAACAGAAACGCAACCGCAAGAAAGGCGATTGCCAAAAGTGACACAAGGCAGATCAGAACAGAATACGAGGATAGCAAAGGCACAGCAAATCATACAATGAGGAGATACGGAAAATAACAAACGCTAACTGAACGCGAACACCGCACTCATTCGCAACAGTGCACGCGTTCATGCGCGGTCTCCACGTGATAAGCACAATAGAGACAAGCACGCCTAACTAACCATCGACAGACAAACATGTAACAGAGGACGCGAGCGCTAGCTTAACGGTTACCTCACCGAGCCTCCAGCAAGCGTTCGTAGCAGACAAGACAGACACACGAAAACAGGGACAAGCGAGAGATAGGATCCACAGCACTAGCGAAAGTGGCTAGCGCGATCCAGGTACAGAGTAGCAGAACAGAAGGATCCACAGCACTAGCGGAAAGTGGCTAGCGCGATCCAAGGAGACAGAACAGAAGTAACCACAGCGCTAGCGCAAGATGCTAGTGCGATCCAAGTGAGACAGATCAGAAGAGATAGCTGGTAGCAACCGCTGCACCAGCTATACTCCAAGAACAGAGATCAGAACCATTTCCTGTTGACCACCGTTGGGACAGGACAATCGCAACAGAACAAACAAACAGATAAGCAATCCTAACTGCACTAAGGAAACCTGCCTAGTGCAGTTTTCCAGGAATTACTCTAAGCTGATCTTCAAACAAAGAGCAAGGCTGACACTCCTCCAGGAGTGATACACAGGACTGAATCCTTATGACCAGCGAAGCATTGTGGGAAACACATAGTACTTATAGTACACGCCTCCAATGAATGTGGCCAGGCAATTTGCATGACAACGTATGCAAATTCCTCAGCAAGCACAAGCTGCAAAACTGACAGAAGCTCTCCTTTCCAGAGTCCTGCAGCATGCAAACCTAAACAATGGTCAAAAAGCTGCCTGCCTGCACAGGCAGCTGAGCAGATCATTACAGTACCCCCCCCCCTCCAGGGTCGCATTCCAGACGACCCTCAAAACTGCTATTAGCAAAAGACTCCAACCGAAGACTCATGAAGGTCGGGACAGCCCGACAAGGTCCAATTCCAGAGTCAGTCCACCCGAAACCGACCTCATTGGAAACAGAAGCCACCGAAACATGCCTATCAGCACTACAAGTCTCAGCGTAACACCCATCAGGACTGTGGATACCAGAGAAGAAGCCATCGACACCCTCCAGACAATACCCACCACCTTCCAAGGAGCTTCCGAAAATACCAAATCTGCCACAAAACCTGTTCGAAGTGTCTCTTTCAAAACAAAAGCCGCTGTTGATCGTATTCAGGGTACCAAGCAAAAATTCTCTCGGAATCTCCCAGAACGCCTTGAAGCTCCGCAGAGATTCCAAGAAGCCAGAACGCTCACCAGGCTCACATGGAGAGCTACCAAGCACCCCCATGGAACCTATGACAGTTCCAGATTCAGAATTAGCAGGACACCCATCAAGATCAGGATCTTCAGGGACCACTTCTGGGCATGCAAGCAGGCAGGCTAAATCAGAACATGTCTCCACCGAGGAAGCATCTGAGTACGCTGGTAACCGAGGCACACTTGGGCTTTCTGGGTCACAGAGCACACTGGGGTACACCAGCACAGGAGAAACCTCAGGACATGTCGGGGAACTGCCAACCTCAGAGTCCGGCACGACCAGACCAAAACCAGGACCGGGCAGAAAATCATCATGAGTAGAGGTCACAGGTACTGGTATTTCAAAAGAAGACTCGGTCTCAGGCTTAGAGATCTCAATGACTGTAATGGTATCTGACAGAAATTCATCATTGACTACACATGACTGAAGCTCCACCAGAGCTGAAAAGGTAGCCAGCAAGGCAGCAATGCCTACGGAAGAGGGCAACACCTCAGAAGGACTTGGGGGGCAGGAGACATCTCCTACAAGTTCTGCCCCCTTTGGGAGGAACTCGGAGACCTCCAGAACATCAAACAAGACCTCAGGAACATCATTTTCCAGGTTCTCTAAGAAGGATTCTGAACTATCCATGTTACAGGGCTGAACATTAAATACCTCCTGCAGGCAGGGCAGATGTCCCAGGAATGGTTCCACCATAACCTGAGACTGAACTTCATCATAATTAGCGGCATGTACAGGAATATTTACTGGAGCACACACTGACTCCCTAACTTCATTCTCACTGTACCCAGAATTCTGTGTGGCAGTCAAACTAGCTTGTAACTCCAAAACTGCAGAAAAACAGGTGAGTATGGTGGCATAACCTAGACGAGCCTCTAGGCACACTGCAGGGGATTCTGAGCAAGGCCACATTGACTCATCCAGAGTACAGGGTGCGGAATCAGCACTACCCTCAGAGCAAGAAAGGGGCTCACAAACGTCAGTGTGAAAGGCAAACATGTTTTCATCCATGGTACAGGGCAGGTTCAGAGAAAGCTTCTCTGAATAAGGCAAAGAAGGTTCAGCATCAGATTCGCAAAACCGAAGCGCTGTCTCACTCTTAGATTCGGCTAACAATGTCGAATCCGAGGAATCAGAACGCAAAACCTGCGAATCAAAAATCACTTTAGGTTGTGAAACTGACGCTTCCATAACGCAAACCTCCGCGATCTGCGGAGCAGACTGCAAGGTGTTCAGGACAGAAACACTGGAGCAACTGTCACCAGGCAACGGGCCCTTACAGGTGTGAACAGGGTGAGACAGAGACTCATTTGCAGAAGAAATAGTGACATCAACAGGATAAACTTTATTAGGCATAATAATTTTACTTTTGACGCTGCACAGTCGAAAAATTTTCCCCATAGCAGGGTCACAGACGGAAGATCTCAAAGATCTGTTTCTAAATGAAAAAGGATCCCACACATCCTTGAGGAAACCGGCAGACTCATGCCGATCACAATCTGCAGGAACATCCGAGAAACAGGCATCAGATCGCACAGATTCAAACTGCACACTGTCAGGAGCGAATCCTTCTGGATTCGCACAGGAATCAACCACAGCGGCACACTCATTCATTTCAGATTGCACAAAGTCAAGACTCACATGCTTTACCCCAGAAAGGCAGGAACAATCATCCGAGAACGATGTCTTTTTATTGGAATCAATCGGTTGGTGTGTGTGCAACTCATCCAAAATGGTTTGCCATACATAGATCACCAGATCCACATCATCCTTGTCACATTCATCGGAATCAATCAGAAGGTACATAGAATCGAGACAAGCATTCAAGACATCTTCGCTTTTTGCGATGTAAAAATCACAAAAGGCTTTCCAATCAAAATCGAATTCCTCCAGCAAGGCCCCAACATCCCAGGAAGCAAATGGGGGTTCAAACAGGCCAGTATCCAGATAATCTCCATAGGGGTGGAGTTCAGGAACAAGAACAGATTTTTAACTGCTTTAATATAGTGTGCGATCCTACCTATAGTAGGATCCACATAAGCTTGGGATTGAGGGCCCTTTTCCACTAGCGCGTTTGCGCTAGCTGAATCGCAAAACCGCAAACCGCTAGCGATTTTACAATCGCTACGGTTTGCTTTTTAACATAGGAATCGCGGTAGGTCATTTCCACTACCGCGATTCGTTTTTTACTTGATCGCGATCGCGCCGCGGAGCGACTTTTGCCGCGATTTTGCTATGCAGTGCATAGCATAGCAAAATCGCGGCCGCAAACGTCGGGAAAACGGCGGAATTGCGATTCAGCAATCGCTAGCGTTCAGCGCGAACGCTAGCGACTGCTAGTGGAAAAGGGCCCTGAGGCAAAAAAACAGGAGACAGATCAACATCATGGTAAACATCAATAGGGAGTGTTTTATTCCGATGCTTGCGTTTTTTAGTTTTTCTCTTTTTAGTCACTTTGCATGTCTGCTGTTTAAAACCTGAAGTGGCAACAGACACATTGAACTGATTGTCATACTGAAAAGTTTTGCATGGAAGGGAAAGATCAGCTGACTTATCAGCAGCTACACATTTAATCAGAGCAGGTGGTAAGCCAGGCAGTTTAAACCAGTGAGAGAATATCACTGCAAGAAACTGATACAGATTATCATTCCAAAAATTGTTTTTTAGCACCTCATACGCCCAGGTGAACAAATCGTCTTTTCAGAGCACATAGGCAAACTGAGGAGCCGACGTAGACGGATCAGCAATCTGAAAGGCGGGATTCAGACAAAACCTCACACATTCAGAGAGAAATTCCGCTTTGGTCTCTGAGTTTAGCCTTTTAAAGCTCTTAAAGACACAGGACCCATACTCGACAAAATCGTACAAATCGGAAATTCCCTCTACACTGGGAATTTTGGTTGGGCTGGTCATACTGTAACGATTGTGGAACTTTCTCCGTGATCAGCGCACAACGCGTGTGCTGATACGGCGGAAATCCTCCACAAGCGTATAATTGCAGGAGCCCAGCAAAAGGTGCTACGCACCCGTAGAGGGAAATTCCTGTCGGCAGATGGCGTTGAGGAGTGCAGAGGAACCAATCCTCTGTACCTCCACAAATGCCAGACAGGAATTGTACGAAGCGTAGAACGCAATCGCAAGGGAAGCGATTGCGAATGAGAACGAGCAAAGGGACAGGTTGTATGTGTGTGCGCCAATCTAGTCGCCACCCCGCGACAGCGCACACACAACAGCAGATACGAAACAGAAACGCAACCGCAAGAAAGGCGATTGCCAAAAGTGACACAAGGCAGATCAGAACAGAATACGAGAAGAGCAAAGGCACAGCAAATCATACAATGAGGACATACGGAAAATAACAAACGCTAACTGAACGCGAACACCGCACTCATTCGCAACAGTGCATGCGTTCATGCGCGGTCTCCACGTGATAAGCACAATAGAGACAAGCACGCCTAACTAACCATCGACAGACAAACATGTAACAGAGGACGCGAGCGCTAGCTTAACGGTTACCTCACCGAGCCTCCAGCAAGCGTTCGTAGCAGACAAGACAGACACACGAAAACAGGGACAAGCGAGAGATAGGATCCACAGCACTAGCGAAAGTGGCTAGCGCGATCCAGGTACAGAGTAGCAGAACAGAAGGATCCACAGCACTAGCGGAAAGTGGCTAGCGCGATCCAAGGAGACAGAACAGAAGGATCCACAGCGCTAGTGCAAGATGCTAGTGTGATCCAAGTGAGACAGATCAGAAGAGATAGCTGGTAGCAACCGCTGCACCAGCTATACTCCAAGAACAGAGATCAGAACCATTTCCTGTCGACCACCGCTGGGACAGGACAATTGCAACAGAACAAACAAACAGATAAGCAATCCTAACTGCACTAAGGAAACCTGCCTAGTGCAGTTTTCCAGGAATTACTCTAAGCTGATCTTCAAACAAAGAGCAAGGCTGACACTCCTCCAGGAGTGTTACACAGGACTGAATCCTTATGACCAGCGAAGCATTGTGGGAAACACATAGTACTTATAGTACACACCTCCAATGAATGTGGCCAGGCAATTTGCATGACAACGTATGCAAATTCCTCAGCAAGCACAAGCTGCAAAACTGACAGAAGCTCTCCTTTCCAGAGTCCTGCAGCATGCAAACCTAAACAATGGTCAAAAAGCTGCCTGCCTGCACAGGCAGCTGAGCAGATCATTACACATATGAACCAAAATGTACTCTGAGCTTTTGATTCATCAAAGTACCTGTGTTTTGGTAGATATAACTGCTGAGCACGCTTGTGGCATTCATTCTACAATGAAAATCCAATATTCTTGTTCTTCAAAACTGTGTTCCAGAAGTTCCCATATACAGTGGGGTGCGAAAGTTTGGGTAACCTTGTTAATCGTCATGATTTTCCTGTATAAATCGTTGGTTGTTACGATAAAAAATGTCAGTTAAATATATCATAAAGGAGACACACACAGTGATATTTGAGAAGTGAAATGAAGTTTCTTGGATTTACAGAAATTGTGCAATACTTGTTTAACTACTTTGGCCTCCTGGACGTACTAGCTACGCCCAAAAGGCCATGTGCGCGTCCGCGTGCTCCCACGCGCGCACGCGTGCTCCCGGCCGCGGTTCGTTAGCCCACAAATCAGTGATCGGGCTATGGTGCCCGATCACTGATTCCTCTCCCCCGCAGAAAAAGCGACAGCTTCTCTCAGAAGCTCCGCTTTTTCTGGCTGTTGCGTCCCCCATGCGTCCCTCTAAGCGTGTGTTACGCTTAGAGTGACGTCATGTAAACAAACTCATGGCCGCCATCTTGTGGCCAAAAAGTAAAACTACAACTAAATGCAAAAAAAATAAAATAAAACTTAACACACATTTACATTATAAAAGTAATGTTTACATCCCACCCTCACAAAAAATACCCATATAAAATGTTTAATATAAGAAAAAAAACATTACAATAATAAAAAAAAACATGTAAATATTTACCTAAGGGTCTAAACTTTTTAAATATCAATGTAAAGATGAAATATTTCTATATTTTTTTTATTCTAAACTTTTAAATAGTGATAGATGCAAAACTGAAAAAATGCACCTTTATTTCCAAATAAAATATTGTCGCCATACATTGTGATAGGGACATCATTTTAACGGTGTAATAACCGGGACATATGGGCAAATACAATACGTGAGTTTTAATTATGGAGGCATGTATTATTTTAAAACTATAATGGATGAAAACTGAGAAATAATGATTTTTTTTCCCGTTTTTTTCTTATTCTTCCTGTTAAAATGCATTTACAGTAAAGTGGCTCTTAGCAAAATGTACCCCCCAAAGAAAGCCTAATTAGTGGCAGAAAAAAACAAGATATAGATCAGTTCATTGTGATAAGTAGTGATAAAGTTATAGGCTAATGAATGGAAGGTGAACATTGCTCGGATGCATAAAGTGAAAACGACTGAAGGCTGAAGTGGTTAAATAAAATTAGGCAGGTGCATAAATTTGGGTACCACAAAAAAGAAATGAAATCAATATTTAGTAGAACCTCCTTTTGCAGAAATTACAGCCTCTAAAAGCTTCCTGTAGGTTTCAATGAGAGTCTGGATTCTGGTTGAAGGTATATTGGACCATTCCTCTTTACAAAACTTCTCTAGTTCATTCAGGTTTGATGGCTTCTGAGCATGGACAGCTCTCTTAAACTCATACCACAGATTTTCAATTATATTCAGGTCTGGGCACTGAGATGGCTATTCCAGAACGTTGTACTTGTTCCTCTGCATGAATGCCTTAGTGGATTTTGAGCAGTATTTAGGGTTGTTCTCTTGTTTAAAGATCCAGCCCCGGCGCAGCTTCAGTTTTGTCACTGATTCCTGGACATTGGTCTCCAGAATCTGCTGATACTGAGTGGAATTCATGCATCCCTCAACTTTGACAAGATTCCCAGTCCCTGCACTGGCTACACAGCCCCACAGCATGATGGAACCACCACCATATTTTACTGTAGGTAGCAGGTGTTTTTCTTGGAATGCTGTGTTCTTTTTACTCCGTGCATATTGCCCCTTGTTATGCCCAAATAACTTAGAACCTTATTCCCAAATGAAGCTGGCTTGTCCAAATGTGCTTTAGCATACCTCAAGTGGCTCTGTTTGTGCTGTGGGTGGAGAAAAAGCTTCCTCTGCATCACTCTCGCATACAGCATCTCCTTGTGTAAAGTGCGCCAAATGGTTGAATGATGCACAGTGACTCCATCTGCATCAAGATGATGTTGTAGGTCTTTGGTGCTAGTCTGTGGGTTGACTGACTGTTCTCAACATTTGTTGATTCTGTCTATCCAAGATTTTTCTTGGTTTGCCACTTTGAGCCTTAACTTGAACTGAGCCTGTGGTCTTCCATTTCCTCAATATGTTCCTAACTGTGGAAACAGACAGCTGAAATCTCTGAGACAGCTTTCTGTATCCTTCCCCTAAACCATGATGGTGAACAATATTTGTCTTCAGGTCATTTGAGAGTTGTTTTGAAACCTCCATGTTGCTACTCTTCAGAGAAAATTAAAAAAGGAGGGAAACATACAACTGACTCCCTTACATACTCTTTCTTATAATTGGATTCACCTGTGTACGTAAGTCAGGGGTCACTGAGCTTACCAAGCCAATTTGAGTTCCAAAGGTCTTGAAATCAATAAAATGACAACAGTGCTCAAATGTATGCACCTGCCTAATTTTATTTAAACAATTATTGTGCACTTTCTGTAAATCCAATAAACTTAATTTCACTTCTCAAATATCACTGTGTGTGTCTCCTATATGATATATTTAACTGACATTTTTTATCGTAACAACCAACGACTTATACAGGAAAATCATGAAGATTAACAAGGTTGCCCAAACTTTCGCATCCCACTATATATTGCCCTTCTTACAAGCAGGTTCTGTTCTGGGAAATTGTAAGTTGAATTTGTGTGTAAGTTGAGTCCAGTGTTAAAGTGGACCCAGGTCAGTTTCTAGGCTAAATTGTAGCCAGTGCGAGGGTGTAAACATTGCGCCCCTTCCCCCCACCCCAATGGACTCGCGAACCCTTACTCTTTAGGGACAGTCACACAGCCACAGGTCTCAAGTAGATCTGCCTACTTACTAGTGACCAGCCGCTCATCCAGGAGGAAGCAGGGACCAGGAAATCACACGGGTGAAGAGAGCCCAGAAAGCCGACTCCTCCATGGGCGCAGTGCACTGACAGCCTGCAGTACCGCTAGAGAACATCAGGTGTCATCATGCGGTGGTGACATGATGATGACTTGACGTCTGACGCAGGAAGCCCAGGAGGAGTCAGGGAAGGTGATTGCACTGGTAATCTTCTTTCTTCTTCCATTTGGCTGGACCCGCATCACCAGATCCCTAGCGGTTATGTCCGGTTATGCCCACACTGCCCAAGAAACGGCCCTGAATGGACCTGAACTCTTGCACAGGACAAGAGAGTTTAGAGAGTTTAGCCTGTCTAATTCCTCCTCATCTGTGACTATTCATAAATTGTATTTTAATCTCTCTGCTGTGTCCGCTGGCTGCCACGGCAGAGCAGCTAATTTGTAAACACAGGATGTTAACCCTATGTCTGCTTCCATGAAAGCAGGAAGAAGACACACTGCAGACTTATTGCAGGATTTGTATCAGCTGTAACAAAGAAATGTTTAGTTAAGGTTATTATGCTGTTGCTTATCTTTAGAGCAGAGAGGACATTTAACGCAGACCTGAACACAGAGCTTTCTCTCTGCTCTAAAAGATATGCATCAGCATAATAACCTTTAGGCCTCTTTCACAGTAGGACGTTGCGTTTTGATGCAACGCTAGTCGCAACGCAAATTGCAACGCAACGCCCCCAAAAGTCGCAACGCAACTTAATGCCCCGTTATCGTCACATACAGTAGAGCATACAGGCGATGAAAAGTATGCTTCCAAGTCATTACTGAGCATGTGCAAACAGTCCAATGCAGCTAATAACGTGTATAACGCACAGCATGCAACACTTTCACTTAACGTGCAGCATTAGTCACCAACGCAACGTGTGCACTGTGAACAGGGCATTGATTTTTCATTGCAGTGAGTCATTCTGCGTTAAATGTTGTTTTAACGTGTGACTTTAACGTCGCACTGTGAAAGAGGCAAATCCTACAATAAATCTGCACTGTTTCTACTTTCTGCTTTCATGGAAGCAGATATATTGTTAACATCCTGTGCTTTCAAATGAGCGTATCTGCCATCTCTGCCATGGAAGCCAGGTGACAGGGTTGGGGTCAAATTACAACCTGTGATTAGTCACAGATAAGGGGGAGATAGACAGGCTAAACTCGTTAAATACATACAGGGTGCATTGCTCTATGTTTTCCTTTTGTCCTGTGCAAGAGTTCAGGTGACAGTTCCACTTTAAAGTGAATGGGAACCGCATTTAAAAAAAAATGAAGCAAATACTTACCTAAGGAGAGGGAAGGCTCTGGGTCTTATAGAGCCTTCCGTCTCCTCTCTCGATGCTCTCTATCCTGTGCTGGCTCCCCCCCCCCCCCCCATTTCAATCCCCCGCCAAAAGGGTATTTGGAAGTCTTCAGGAGCCGTGTCCTCCCAAAGACGTGCAGCTCCATACTGCACAGGCGTGAGCGTGCAAGAGAGCGTGCTTGCGCAGGCGCAGTACAGGGCGGCCCTTCTTCAGGAGCACTCGGGCTCCCTGAAGACTTCTGAAGCCTCCTTCGGCCGGGTAAAGCAGTATTTGACTAATTTAGTCAAATACTGCTACCGGGCGAGCCAGCACTGGAACGAGGGGACCAGGAAAGGAGCGGGAAGGCTCTATAGGACCCAGAGCCTTCCCTCTCCTTGGGTAAGTATCTATCTCATTTTTTTAAATGCGGTTCCCATTCACTTTAAACATGGGGAAATGTAGATAAATGATTTACTGGACAGCTCTGAATTTGGACTTATAGTATGAACTATGTTTTTTGACCTGGTTCAGGTGTAAGGTGATGTAACTCACAACAGTGATTGCGTGATAAACCACATTCTCTAATAATTCTGAGACGCAATTCTCCACAATACTGTATTCCAGCAATATGTCAATAGCTTAGCGGCACTTTTAAGACGACATGACAATGTAAATTGCTCACTCTATTAGTTGAAGTAACTTTCTTAACAGTTGACAACAATTTCACAGTCAGTCACGCTACGTGTCGTTCAGAGAAGTCGAAATGAACAAATGTAACTGAAAAACGTTAAAAGAAAGTTCATCTCGCTTCATTTGTCAGTTTCTCGCTGTCTGACATTTGGAGCCGCGACGTCGCTTGTTGACTCTAACAATTGAGTCGCTGAGGATGAGGTGGGCGGAAATGGTTAGAATAACTCTCGATAATGCATTTCTGTCTCTTGTTTGCAGGAATCAGATAGAGAAGAGGAAGTGTAACACAGCCACTTGCGTCACGCAGCGCTTGGCCGACTTCCTGGTCCGATCCAACAACCACCACGGCCCCATATACTCGCCCACGAATGTGGGGTCTTTTACCTACGGCAAGAGGGACATAGTGGGTCTATTACGACGAGAATCGTTTGATTATTTACACCACTGATGGGCAGAAGAAGTCCGCAGGAACTGTACTCAGAGGAATTTTCAGCTTTCAGTTTCACCATGTTTGGGGTATTATCGCTCTGCTAATGTTTGCCTGAAGCCGAAATATTAAGATGTCTTTACACACAAGGCATATGCATCCCATAATAGTCAGCCTGATGTTCTGGCTGTCATTTGCCATTTCCTCCAGCTGTTTGCCTGTCGTTTGCCCACAGCCGCCAATCGGCAGCTGCCTTGTCTGATCTCCACCGGAAGCTACGGAGATGCAGAAACTGTGTTACTTTCATTGTGAGATTAGAAACCCCTTTGCCCTCACTGCAAAGCCCTTTGTTACATCCTATAAATCTGTGACGCAAAGTGATGATGTCACAAGGCGGCCTAGCAGATGGCGGAACACATAAACAAGTTGTTTGGCGTAATGCTGTGACAACTGACGAAGTGTTTCATCTAGAGGAATGTTTCGCCATCTGGAGGAAAGGTGCTTCTGCGGTTTCAGCGATCCAATATGCGACCAAAATTTTGGTTATCGAATAATTTATTTCACAATTTATTTCTGTCCCCCTGTGTTACATATGCCCCTCTGCGTGTCCCCCTGTGTTGCATCTGCCCCTCTGTGTGTCCCCCTGTGTTGCACCTGCCCTCCTGACACGATATACTTGCCACCGATTGGTTAAATTCAAATGATGTCTCCGAGACCATTGGCTCCAGTCAAAAGAGCAGGTGGCCGGTGTTGGCTTGTGACTTGTGGCGCTCCCGCACTGATTGGCCGCACAGTGTCTGGAAGTTGACGCGAGCCATGGTGACATGGAAGGAGCTGACTTCTTGATTTGGATTTACCTGATCGGTGGCAAGAATATAATTTACCAGCAAGACAGATGAGCACAGGGGGCCAGATGCAGCACACAGGGAAACAATGCAAAAAAGAGAAACAGTGGCACACTAGTAGATAATGAGCAGCCAGGTGTACTCAGGGCCAGTCCTCAAGCCCCTAAAGGAGAAAATATACAAAAAACAGGAGCACCTGGCGCTCAATACTGGATCAATATGATCCAAACCTTACTGAAACAGTCACTGTGGCTAATGACCCAAGTCTCATTAAAAGCATCAATGCAGGAGAAGCACTATGGAATTGACCACAACTCCCCTGAGATACAATGGAGTGTCAGTCCCATGTATGGATCTAACGACAGTACCTCTCTTTGGGTGAAAACACAATACCCCAAACGTGGAAGGTGCAATCTTCTATTTCAATCCGATCCGTTCCGGGGTATGGGGAGAAAGTCCCTCAGAAGCGCAGCTGGGCTCAAAACTCGCGCGGGGACGCTACGTCCTTCTCTCTCCGCATCCGCCGGTAGTGACGTCACCCTCTGAGTTCCACCACTCACCAGGCATGTGTCGGCTTACTTCCTGGATAAGGGTACACAGGGGGGACAAACTAATTGTGCAGACTGCGCTCAATTGTGGTAACGCTGCGCATAAGAATGCACTTACAGGACGGATCCTTGATTTTATTGCATATAAAATGTATATATCCCGATCTGGATTTCGGCCTCACGCCTTCATCAGGTGGTGGTGGAACGCGCGGGTTTTGAGCCCAGCTGCACTTCTGAGGGACTTTCTCCCCATACCCCGGAATGGATCGGATTGAAATAGAAGATTGCACCTTCCACGTTTGGGGTATTGTGTTTTCACCCAAAGAGAGGTACTGTCGTTAGATCCATACATGGGACTGACACTCCATTGTATCTCAGGGGAGTTGTGGTCAATTCCATAGTGCTTCTCCTGCATTGATGTTTTTAATGAGACTTGGCTCATTAGCTACAGTGACTGTTTCAGTAAGGTTTGGATCATATTGATCCAGAATTGAGTGCCAGGTGCTCCTGTTTTTAGCACAGGGGGAAAGATGAAACACAGGGACACACACAGATGGACAGATGCAACACAGGGGGACAGATGAAACACACGGGGGCACACAGGGACAGATGCAACATAGGGGAACAAATGCAGCACAGGGGGACACACGGGAAAAGATGCAACACAGGGAAACAGATGCAGCACAGGGGGCCAGATGCAACACAGGGGAACAGATGCAGCACAGGGGGCCAGATGCAGCACAGGGGGCCACAGGGGGACAGATGCAACACAGGGGAACAGATGCAGCACAGGGGGACAGATGAAACACAGGGACACACACAGATGGACAGATGCAGCACAGGGGGCCAGATGCAGCACAGGGGGACAGATGCAGCACACGGGGACAGATGAAACACAGGGACACACACAGATGGACAGATGCAGCACAGGGGGCCAGATGCAGCACAGGGGGCCAGATGAAACACAGGGACACACACAGATGGACGGATGCAGCACAGAAGCCAGATGCAGCACAGGGGGCCAGATGCAGCACAGGGGGCCATATGCAGCACAGGGGGACAGATGAAACACAGGGACACACACAGATGGACAGATGCAGCACAGGGGCCAGATGCAGCACAGGGGGACAGATGAAACACAGGGACACACACAGATGGACAGATGCAGCACAGGGGGCAGATGCAGCACAGGGGGACAGATGAAACACAGGGGCACACACAGATGGACAGATGCAGCACAGGGGGACAGACGAAACACAGGGACACACACAGATGGCCAGATGCAGCACAGGGGGACAGACGAAACACAGGGGGACACACAGATGGACAGATGCAGCACAGGGGGACAGATGCAGCACAGGGGGACAGATGAAACACAGGGACACACACAGATGGACAGATGCAGCACAGGGGGACAGATGAAACACAAGGTCACACACAGATGGACAGATGCAGCACAGGGGGCCAGATGCAGCCCCGGGGGCCAGATGAAACACAGGGACACACACAGATGGCCAGATGCAGCACAGGGGGCCAGATGCAGCACGGGGGGGCCAGATGAAACACAGGGACACACACAGATGGATGGATGCAGCACTGGGGGCCAGATGCAGCACAGGGGGCCAGGTGAAACACAGGGACACACACAGATGGACAGATGCAGCACAGGGGGTCAGATGCAGCACAGGGACACACACAGATGGACGGATGCAGCACAGGGGGCCAGATGCAGCACAGGGGGCCAGATGCAGCACAGGGGGACAGATGCAGCACAGGGACACACACACAGATGGACGGATGCAGCACAGGGGGCCAGATGCAGCACAGGGGGACAGATGAAACACAGGGACACACACAGAAGGCCAGATGCAGCACAGGGGGCCAGATGCAGCACGGGGGGGCAGATGAAACACAGGGACACACACAGATGGACAGATGCAGCACAGGGGGACAGATGCAGCACAGGGGACAGATGAAACACAGGGACATACACAGATGGACAGATTCAGCACAGGGGGACAGATGAAACACAGGGACACGGACAGATGCAGCACAGGGGGCCAGATGCAGCACAGGGGGACAGATGAAACACAGGGACACACACAGATGGACTGATGCAGTTCAGGGGGGCAGATGCAGCACAGGGGGACAGATGAAACACAGGGACACACACAGATGTACAGATGCAACACAGGGGGACACACAGGGAGAAAGATGCAACACAGGGCGACAGAGACACAAGGACACAGGGAGGCAAAGGAAGACAGAGGGGGCACAGGATGAGGAGACACAGGGGGATATAAGAAAGCACCACAAGGGAACAGAGAAGACACAGGGGGACATAGGAGGACACCACAGGGTAACAGAGAAGACACAGGGGGACATAGCAGGACACCACAGGGGAACAGAGGAGACATGGAGGGACAAAGGAGGACACTACAGGGGAACAGAGGAGACACAGGAATAAAAGAGGTCATGGCATGGGGGGCACAGGATGACATAGGAGGACACCACAGGGGAACAGAGGAGACACAGAGGGACAGAAGAGGTCATAAGGGGGCAAAGGAGGAGTAGGAGGATAGAGGAGGACACAGGAGGTACAGATAATGACACAAGAGGTACAAGGAATGCAAGAGGGGGACACCAGGGGGAAATAATAACTGGGGCGATTGAGGGGAGAAGATCCACACGATAACCCTGCACCATGGACGCACCAGGTTTAGTTTTGTTTTTTTACCCTGGTTTTTGTCCTCTAAACCTAGGTGTGTCTTATGATCCGGAGCATCTTATGGTTTGAAAAATACGATATTTATTATATATAAAAGTTTACAGATATACAGTCACAATAAGATATGTATATCTGGCTTTAAAATTACGGTGACTGCTTTATTGCAGCAGCACAAATAACTTGCTGTTTGATTGGTTTATTTTATTTTTGTGGACTAAGCACTTCTGTTGCTGTATATATGTTATTTATGATGCCTATTATCACAGAAATAGAAAATGTTATCATATTTTCTCATTTAATTACAGTTTACATTTATTAGGAGTTGGAACATTTTTTCCCCAACTCCAACTACAGGTACCCAGATATTGCTCCGACTCTGACTCCTCAGCTCCGAATCCACAGCCCTGTGCTGTGGTGTGATTGTTCTGAGGCGGGCACTCATGCCGTGGGACAATCGCACTAAGTGTAAAATTAGCCATAGGGGAAAAAAAAGATTTATTATAATTTTTGGAAATCCTAAACAAACCTGACGATTTAACAGATTAACTTTCAGGGAGTACAGAAAGTGTTAAGCCTCAGTATTTCCCTGTACAGGCAGAGCCACAGCACTCTCATGCACAGCTAATGATAAGACTAATTACACTCTGATGCAGCTAATCAAGCACAATCAACACGCTCCTTTTGCGCTCCTTTAAGTGTAGGGGTGGCCTCTTGGCTCAGCTCCAATCCTCTACAGTGTATTCAGCCTCAGGGACAAAACACAGCAAAATGAAAAAAACACAGGACATAATATTTACACAGCACACACCCTTTGTGCAAAGTCAAACGCTTTATGTTAGGGTGCCTTCATCAGTAACAGGGATAGTGACCTATAGACGTCTCCTCAGAGTGCCAGCAGGTTTCTTTAAGACAGAATATGTATGGGCAGCCATTGCCTCCACAACAAGATAGTCATAAAGTACAGACACAAACCTCCCAACTTTTTGAGATGAGAAAAAGGGACACTTAAGCCATGCCCCTGCCACACCCCTAATCACGACCCACTATGCCCCTAATCGCGCATAACATAAAGATTTCATAAGAAAAATATGTTGTTTTATAATTCAAATCACACGGTCCTTTCTACCCTGGTTCATTTTCCTTCATAGTAACATTTTAAAATTAGTAATATATCAATTTAAAGGATGGGAATGAAGTTTAGAGTCAATCAAACACATTTTTTTAATATAGAAATATATATACTTATATATATATATATATATATATATATACTTATATAGAAAAAGGGACAAAGTCCTGAAAGAGGGACAAGTGAGGGGGAAAGAGGAACAGGGCTCCCAAAAAGGGACTGTCCCTCCGAAAAAGGGACAGTTGGGAGCTATGCAGACAGACTGCACATAGTGTAACACCATAACTTTAATTGACAACCCCACACTTAAAAACCACGTACAGGATAAAAACGTTCACAATAGCAATTAATATTTTTTCTTATGGCCCGGCGACAAGCTCCTGCCCCTTTCACTGTATCAGCAGTGATCCAGGTGTTAACAAATCACATGTGTGTTCTAGCTCTGCTTGTAAACAAACACACAAAGCTCAGTGCAGTTTTTTTTTTTGTTTTTTTTTTACAGAATTTATATGTAGAATGAAAGCTTTTCATTGTGTGCTGTGCAAAAGTTTGGGTCCACTTTAACTCTCCAATTACAGCAACTGAATAATTTAAACTCCAACTGGCAACTAATAAAGTTATTCAACAGCAGGAGTGCACGTTACCTTCGTTCACACCTTGCAGTTAGTGCTACAGTGGAAGAGAAGACAGAGCGCCTAAAGACGCTACTCAAAAATTCAAAGTATGTACAGTGCTATATACAGCATCTGCTGGACAGGCGGATGATACCTCTGCTTCCTCTTATCTTTAAAACCTTTTCTGGACTTAACTGTATAATAGCCAAAATTTAGATACCAACTATAAAGGGGCCCATACACTCAGCCGATTTTCTGGCCGACCGATCGATCCCGATCGATCGATTGATCGTTTGCAAATCGGTTGGCCAATCGACCGATCGATGGCCGATTTCGATCGATTTCGATGGATTTCCGTTGACCAGGCAGGATGGAAAATTTAGGTCGATCTGATGAGATTGCTTATCAGTTTGCATTGGCCTTAATGGAAATCTGATGGCAAAAAAATGCCATCAGATCGAATTTCAATAGATTTCAAACTGAAATCTATTGGAATTCTATCCTGGTAAAAAATGTTCTAAAAACGCATCAGATAGATCATCAGATGCATTTCTTATCTATCTGCTGCCAATCTGAAGAGTGTATGGGCACCTTAAGTCTCTGTTGGGAAGGTTGGGGGCCCTGGGGCGCCTCTTAGTCCAGTAGCAATCAGTGTATGACGTCTGAGGTGGGAGGGATGGAGAGGCGCACTTTGGTGTCTTAGCCTTGGGTCAGGAGTGTTGCTAGGATCCTGAGAGATCCAGGGCACTTTTAGGCACTTTAGCCGATAGGTGTGGCCATACAGCAGAAGGTGGGTGTGGTCATGGGTGGGGCCAAATTTACATGAACTTAACAATGGTCTATGTATGCCTCCCAGCAAAATGTTGGATGAAGCCATTCTCCATTAATACAGAGAGAAATAAAATTCAGCATACCATATAAACCGGCAGTCTCACTAAAATATATGGGGCATTCTAGGTGCTATGTGGTGCCATGTTGGACACTGTGGTATCTCTACGGGGCATTATGGGTATTGTGGTGACACGCTGGGAGCTGTGGTGCCTGGAGCCTCAATAAGGCGCATGCATCGTTGTGTGTGTCCTCTGTTCCCCCCCCCCCCCCCCCGGTCCCCCAGCAGAGTAGCACAGTGGGAGGAACTACTCATCTCCTCCATCTGCTCTCCAAGTTTGGAGACATCCTCTGTAGCCGGTGATTTCTACTCCAGCATCCAAGAATCAGACGCTAGGATTCATTCTCAGACACTAGGGGGAGAAGCCCGGAAGATAAGATGTCTGCAGAATCTGGAGACCAAGCAGCCGGAGGTGAGTACTGCTGTCTGCTGCCTAGGAGACATCCAGTATAGATCCGGGGCACGTGCCACTGATCTTTGGGGCTAGCAACGCCCCTGCTTGGGTGCTGGAGGACCTTGTCTCGGCTCTGCTTTTTGATGACCCCTTAGAAGGCATTAATTATGGCCCCACAGTCCACTTCTACAGTGCCTTTTCCTTTTCTCTCGAAGTTTGTTGACGTGTTCCTGTATCTTTATTGGCATGTGGAGCAACATGCAGGCTTGTGCTTTCTTCACGAGATTCACTGCAAATCTCATTTACATGAAAACTTTAAAAATCAACCCCAAATAAAAAAAAAAAAAGAGTCTATTGCTGCAAGTTTTCTTATTATTAAAATAATTATTTCATTCTGGTCTGCTGTGTGTGTCTCTGAGTTCAAAATACACGATATGGAATTCCAGAACGTCGAGAGGACAACAAAAGTAAGAGGACAACTTCCACCCATTTCCATTCTTAAAGGACAACTGAAGTGAGAGATATATGGAGGCTGCCAAATTTATTTCCTTTTAAATAATACCAGTTGCCTGGCTGTCCTGCTGATCTCTTTGGCTGCAGTAGTGTCTGAATCACACACCTGAAACAAGCATGCAGTTAATCTTCTCAGATTTTTTATCAGAAATATCGGATCTGCATGCTTGTTCAGGGTCTATAGGTAGATTAGAAGCAGATGGTCAGCAAGACAGCCAGGCAATGTGCATTTTTTATGGCAGCCTCTATATCCTTCTCGCTTCAGTTGTCCTTTAAAGGGAACCTGAGGTGAGAGTGATATGGAGGCTGCCATATTTATTTCCTTGTAAACAATGCCAGTTCCCAGGCAGCCCTGATCTTCTGACATAAGTAGTGTCTGAGTCAAAAACCTGGAATAAGCACATGCGTAATCCAGTAAAACCTGAGTCAGCTGAGTCAGAGTACCTGATCTGCTGCATGCTTGTTCAGGGCCTATAGCTAAAAGTATTGGAGACATGGGATCAGCAGGACTGCCAGGCAACTGGTATTGTTTAAAGAGAATCTGTATTGTTAAAATTGCACAAAAGTAAACATACTAGTGCGTTAGGGGACATCTCCTATTCCCCTCTGTCACAATTTCGCCGCTCCCCGCTGCATTAAAAGTAGTCAAAAACAGTTTTAAAAAGTTTGTTTATAAACAAACAAAATGGACACCAAAACCGGAAGTAGGTTAATGTACAGTATGTCCACACATAGAAAATACATTCATACACAAGCAGGCTGTATACAGCCTTCCTTCTGAATCTCAAGAGATCATTTGTGTGTTTACCTTCTTCACCCCTGCAGCTCTCATCCACTGAAGAGTGACAGGCTGATTGTTTCTTCCTGCAGACAGCTCTGCTGTGTCTGTAATTCCTCAGCATGTGACAGCCCAGCTCCTTTCACAGCCTAGCAGAGGACGATTTATCCAGCTTGTAAAGCTCTCTTCTCTCACTGAGAGAGCAGAGAGGCTGCCTAATTTAAATAACACACACGGGAGTGTGCATAGAGGGGCGTGAAGGGGGGACATGCATAACAGATCAACAACACTGAAGAGTTGGCAGCTTTTAAGACACAGGGCGACAAATCCGACAAGGGAAAGATAAGTTGAGTTATTACAGAGAGGGTGATAGTAGAAAGTGCTGCAGTAAGCCAGAGCACATTAAAATAGGTTTAGGAACTTGTAGGATAATAGAAAAAAGGATGACAATTTTGTTACAGAGTATCTTTAAGAGGAAATAAATATGGCAGCCTCTATATCCCTCTCACCTTGGGTTCCCTTTAAAGAGGACCCAAGATGGTGGGGAAAGGGGGCAGATGGGACACAGAGGCATGTTCCCTGCAGCAGGACATGCTTTTGTGTCCCCAGATGCCGCTCTCCAACCCCCCCCCCCCCCATATTACACCCCCCCCCCCATATTACACCCCCCCCCCCCCCCCCCGTGCGCTATAGCCCCCTGAAATTGGTGACAATGATTGTTGCTATTCCAGAGAGTAATTGGAGGAGAGGGATTCCCTGATAAAAACGTCCACTAGGGGCATTCCTGCCGACTTTCTAGAGCTGCTATTGGGCAACTCTGTCTCTTCACGGCCACGCCCCCTGCCGCTCCTCCGCCTTCCTGCAAACGCTGCTCTGTGCAAGCAGCTTCTTCCAGCGTCGTGACCCCAGAGGTCACGAAAGTGAAACTGGAAAATTGCAGGAGGAGATGGTGGTTACCTGATCCACCCAGCCCCCAGCATCAGGTAGCATTGATCTTTTTTTTCTGATTTTCAGCCCTACCTCAGGTCCTCTTTAAGGCGCCTATTAATAGTACAATTTTATTTTTAAATGCCATAATTTAATCAGATTTTTACAATCGAACAGTACAGAAAACCACGCAGTATGTGTCAAAAATAGACATGAAATGATACAATGGTCAACTGGAATGCAGAATTCTGTCAGTCGGAATGTTGGATTCTAAAACCTTATCTGAGGAGAGAAAATGCCCTGATCAACCATCCGATTACTTACGATCCTGCAACTCTGATTGACTGATCGCATCTGAGGAAATTATTGAACTGTTAATGGGCACCTTAAATGCCAGAGGTCCTAGCTGCTGTATGTGAATACTGCACACTACAAAAAGATCCTTCAGTATCCTACCGTACCTGCACTAATCTACATCCATCAGCCAATGTACTTAACCTCCTTGGCGGTATGGACGCATTGTTACGTCCAGAGGTCGCCGCTCAGGCCCCGCTGGGCCGATTTAAATAATTTTTTTGTTTAAAACATGCAGCAAGCACTTTGCTTGCTGCGTGTCTCACCCGATCGCCGCCCCGATCCGCCGCTACCCGCTGCGATGCAGGGCCCCCCCAGGCGAGACCCCGTGCGCTGCCTGGCCAATCAGTGCCAGGCAGCGCTGTGGGGTGGATCGGATTCCCCTTTGACGTCACGACGTCGATGACGTCTGTGACGTCATCCCGCCCCGTCGCCATGGCAACGAGGGAAGCCCTCCAAGAGATCCCGTTCTCCTTCGGCGATCGGAGGGGCTGGGGGGATGCCGCTGAGCAGCGGCTATCATGTAGCGAGACGTTGTCTCGCTACATTAAAAAAAACATTAAAACGTATTTGCTGCCCCCTGGCGGATTTTAATAAACCGCCAGGGAGGTTAAACAACCAGCTCAAGGTAGCATGGTGGTTAGCACCCTCGCCTTGCAGCGCTGGGTCCCCCGTTTGAATCCCTGCCGGGGCACTATCTGCACAGAGTTTGTATGTTCTCCCCGTGCCTGCATGGGTTTCCTCTGGAAACTCCGTTTTCTTACCACATCCTAAAAACATACAGATAATTGGCTTCCCCCTAAAAAATTGGCTCTAGACTATGATTATTATTATTATTTATTTATTTATAAAGCGTCAACATATTCCGTGGCGCTGTACAATGTAAGAAAACAAACAAGGTATACATAATGATACAGACAATGATATACATCAAATATGGACACTGGTACAAAGTACAGAACTGGTGATTAAAATAGCAAATTTAACACTTACTACTTCACTTCAGCATTTAAAGAGACACTGAAGCGAAAAAAAAAATGATGATATTATGATTTGTATGTGTAGTACAGCTAAGAAAAAAAACATTGAGGGCTGGTGCACACCGAGCGGCTTTTTGGGCGTTTTCAGATCCGCTTGCGGCTGCGGATCTGCTTGGTCAATGTATCTCAATGGGGTGGTGCACACCAGAGCGGCAGGCGTTTTGCAGAAACGAAAAATGCCTGGGTGAGGCATTTTTTGGATTGCGGATGCGTTTCTGCCTCAATGTTAAGTATAGGAAAAACGCAAACCGCTCTGAAAAACGGCACTTCAGAGCGGTTTTGCAGGCGTTTTTGTTACAGAAGCTGTTCAGTAACAGCTTTACTGTAACAATATATGAAATCTACTATACTGAAAACCGCAGCAGCAATCCGCAAAACGCTAGCAAAACGCCATAGAAAAATAAAAAAAAGCGTTTAAAAATCTGCTAGCATTTTGCGGATCTGCTAGCGGGTTTTGGTGTGCACCAGCCCTAAGGGCTGGTGCACACCGAGCGGCTTTTTGGGCGTTTTCAGATCCGCTTGCGGCTGCGGATCTGCTTGGTCAATGTATCTCAATGGGGTGGTGCACACCAGAGCGGCAGGCGTTTTGCAGAAACGAAAAATGCCTGGGTGAGGCATTTTTTGGATTGCGGATGCGTTTCTGCCTCAATGTTAAGTATAGGAAAAACGCAAACCGCTCTGAAAAACGGCACTTCAGAGCGGTTTTGCAGGCGTTTTTGTTACAGAAGCTGTTCAGTAACAGCTTTACTGTAACAATATATGAAATCTACTATACTGAAAACCGCAGCAGCAATCCGCAAAACGCTAGCAAAACGCCATAGAAAAATAAAAAAAAGCGTTTAAAAATCTGCTAGCATTTTGCGGATCTGCTAGCGGGTTTTGGTGTGCACCAGCCCTAAGATCAGATACATCAGTGTAGTTGTTTCCAGTGCAGGAAGAGTTGAGAAACTCCAGTTGTTATCTCTATGCAAAAAAGCTATTAAGCTCTCTGACCAACTTGGTCGTGGAGAGGGCTGTTATCTGACTTTTATTATCTGAACTGTAATTGAACTGTTTACTTTTCCTCTAGCAGAGAAGAGTTTATTACTTCACAGACTGCTCTGAAAGACTCATTTTGAATGCTGAGTGTTGTGTAATCTGGACATATTATAGAGTGATGCAATGTTAGAAAAAACACTATATACCTGAAAATAAAAATATGAGAATATTTTCTTTGCTGCTAATCTTCTAGTAATTATTCATAGTACACAACCAATTCATTATATCATATATTTTTTTCGCTTCAGTGTCTCTTTAAGTCCTGACTTGAGTCCAGTGTCCGCGATAGCTATCAGTTCGCTGAGCGCCGGACCTTGTCTTGCTATTGTGCCTAGCTATATTATATATATATATATATATATATATATATATATATATATATATATATATATATATATATATATATGCAGGCACTGCCGATATATATGTACTCTAGCTAGACCAGTCACAATTTCGAGAACGGAAGAACTTCTGCATTAAACACGAAATTCCAATTAGTTTCCATTACAAAAATGATTATAATGACGAAAAACAATCACAATTATAAAATTGCGCATAAATGCTAAATTTTGCATAATTTAGCAAAATTACACATTTTCTATTACGGCCATAATCGTAATTTTGCGAATTACACAAAATTTTGCATAAGCGTAATTAGGTTATTACGCCAAGTCCTCCACTCACTGCACATATAATCTGACTTGGTCCCTACTGGAGAAAAACTGTCAGTTGCACAGCTCAATATTAACTCTTTCAGCCATAGAAAGAAGAAAAGCAACACAGCTAAGTTATTTGTGTGCTTGGCACTGTACATGCACATGTCTAACTCGTCATGCCACGTCACTTAAGCTTCCCTTTAAGGCAAAAGACATGCACACCACCAATTGGGTATGCCATCAAAAATCCATGAGCTAAAAACATATTTACATTTTTTCAAATCCCACCAGTTTTTCTTTATATTAACCTTTTCCTAATCACCCACGTGTTGGGCTGGGAGGTTGGGGGTGTGTGGGTGATTGGGAATCTGCGGTGGCAGCAGCGATCCGGAGGGTCTGTACCTCCTTGCACCAGCTCACATGATAGCTCTGCCCCCTTACACGGACGCCAGCATAATTTCAGATAGTACACCGTGTAGCTTGAAGAATATCATAATGTAGGGCTTTCAGTCCAAATGAACCCACGTAATATTTATTTGTGGTGCAGCAGGCAGAGATCGAAGTGTCGGATTTTGAGCTGTTGCCTGATCGTATCCAGCAATAGCAGCATCTATCGGCAGCTAGTTTTGCTTTTGCATTAGAGGAAAATGTTAATGTCAGACATAATCCAACATAGGACTGGAACTTGGAATCGTAATGCAGCAATGTTTCTCCAGAAAATAATTAAAATGCGGCAATATTTCACCAGAAAATAATCGTAATGTAGCAATGTTTCACTAGAAAATAATCGTAACGTGGGCAGTGTTTCACCTGGAAATAATCGTAATGTGGCAATCTTTCACCAGAAAATAATCATAATGCAGCAATGTTTCACTAGAAAATAATCGTAATGTGGCAATCTTTCACCAGAAAATCGTAATGCAGCAATGTTTCACTAGAAAATAATCGTAATACGGGCAGCGTTTCACCAGAAAATAATCGTAATGCAGCAATGTTTCAATAGAAAATAATCATAATGCAGGCAGCGTTTCACCAGAAAATAATCGTAATGCAGCAATGTTTCACTAGAAAATAATCATAATGCGGGCAGCGTTTCACCAGAAAATAATGTGCACTTGTAAAAAAAAAAGCATTTACTCACCTGCAGAAGACTACTCTCCCAGCAAGCAGCTCCTCCTCCGATGATCTGCCTGCAGCCAGCGGCTAGGAAACTCCCACGCTGACACAGAAAGAGCAGGGCTATGGGAAAATGGCGCCCAAAGTCCTGTACTGGAGACACAAGTAGTCTCCAGTGCAGGCCTTCAGACGCCATCTTCCCGTAGCTCTGCCTGCTGGAAGACTCCTGCAGGCTGAAGTGAACTGCGGGCTGTGAACTGGCGCCTCGTCTATTAGACGCCGTAAGCCAGTTCACTACCTGGGGGTCCCACAATCTGGCGGGAGGGTGGTTACGGTCCCCCACCCCTGCACAGCGCCCCAGGCCACCGCCTTGCCGGCCTGGTGGACCGGGCGCCCCTGCCCGGAGGGAGACAGGACACATGGAGGAGTGTGCTGGTAGACAGGTGAGTGTGCATTCCACTGCCAACACGCTGCTGGAGCCCCAAGGGAGCACGTTTTATATGGGGGGGGGGGGGGGTGTTCGTCAGTCGACTCAAAATCTACTGCCGCTATCACCGTGCACCCACCCGCACCCTTTTCGAGCAAGATATTTTCACCTGGCGAGATCAATAGTTTTTAATCAATTTTGTCTGAAAATCGACTTAAATTACAATTGGGCGGCCATGTTGCGACATCGATCTCTAACAGATTTGCTCATAATGATAAGCAATAGCATCATGACCTTTTTTTAAAAAAAAATGTCTTTGTTACAGTTTACAGAACTCCTGCAATAAATCTACAGTGTGTCTACTTCCTGCTTTTATGAACGTAGACAAAGGGTTAACATCCTGTATTTACATATTAGCTGTGTGCATGTCTCTGTGTTTTCCTTGTGTCCTGCGCAAGAATTTAGGTCCACTTTAAAATCTTCATCACCTGACTGAGAAGACCAGAGAACCTGACCGGGAAAACCATCAAATAACAGTAAACTTCATCTGCCTGACTTTATTGGACTCCTCCAAGTAAGAAAGTTTCCTGCAGAGAAGCCGTGGCCTGTAAGAGAGGCTGCTATCGGTCACGGTGGAATATCCGCCAGTTTGGGTCCGGTAATTGGCTCTGAGCTGTATCAGTTTCCTGCGTAAGTGTTAGAGGCCGCTGTAACCTGCAGCCATTAGAATATCACAGCGTCTATCGCCGTGCCGCTCTGCCTATTATCACCATCGCCATTTCTGGAGGGAAGAGAGGACGGGGCATGGGGAGTGACAATGGACGCCTCTCGGTGAGAAGCACATTAGTGGGGGCGGGGGATGGAGAAGCTGTAAAGATTCCTGAGAGTTCTGACACTGGCAGCTTTTACTGAAGGGTTACTCTGAATGCCAACGCAATTCGCACGATGACAGTCACTCCGCACACCAGCTGGTGACCAGCACATCTGCACTGAAGTTACTCCAACTTTCCGAACACTCTTTTCTTTGTGCTCCTCACTCCTGTGAGTGTCAGCCAGCAGCACACAACCAGTAAAGATACAAATAATGACATTACTCACTTCATTGTTTGTGCTACCAAGCAGCTCATTTCATTTAGGCCGGTTTTACACATATGACCCTACGGCAGAGTGCGCTGACAGGGTCATAAGAATAGTGCTGCCCCCGCTCAGTGACGTACTCCCCGCTGGGCAGGAAGTACGTCACTGTGATTTCTGTCGGTCTGCGCAAGCGTGCTGCACCACGCTCCAGCCGATTAAATTCCTGCATCGCCCACTGACTCCAATGTGCTAGTCCCCATACACTTGCATTGCCATTGCGTTACCCTGTGTTAAAACAGGGTAAAGCAACAAAGAGGTTGGCTATCCCCGCGGTCGCGGCTGGAGAGGTAAGAGCCGGCAGCTACACTCTATAATTTTAAACAGGGAGCAGGGACACAAGAAAACTGTAGCAGGGGCACGTGAAGGTAACGGGCACACGGAGGAGAAAAGCGGGGACACGGGGGAGAGAAGCGGGGACAGGGGGTAGATAGCAGAGACACGGGGGATGACGAAGGCGGGGACACAAGGTAGATAGCAGAGACACGGGCGAGACAGCGGGGACACAGGGAGGTAGCCGGGACATGGGGGAGGTAGCGGGGACATGGGGAAGATAGCAGGGACATGGGGGAGACAGCAGGGACATGGGGGAAGTAGTGGGGACAGGAGGAAGGAAGCGGAGGCGCAGGACAGAGCGAACACATAGGCAGAGAATCCCCAACGTGACGGTGGGTCGGCGGTTCGTATTGGAGGACATTCGTAAGTCGAGGATTTCCTGACTTTGCCATATAAGACGCAGGGACTTTTTTACCCCCATTTTTGGGGGAGAAAAAGTGCACCTTATACAGCAGAAAATACGGTATAAAGCAATTGATCTGGAATGGCCAAGTCACAGTCTTGCCCTTAAGAAGAACCAGAGACGTAGAAGAAATAGATTTATACATACCTGGGGCTTCCTCCAGCTCCATAAGCCTGGATCGCTCCCACGCCGCCATCCTTCGCTGCCTCTGTCCGCCGGCACCGGGTCCCATAATTTCCGTCAGTCGACGCAAGCGCAGGGCGCTCCCTCCGTACTGCGCAGGCGTATGTGCACAAAGCCGGAGGGAGCCCCTGCGCATGCGTACAACTGGTCACATCCGGCGGAAGTGACAGGACCCGGTACGGGCGATAGAGGCAGCGGAGGACGGCGGCGTGGGAGCGATCCAGGCTTATGGGGCTGGAGGAAGCCCCAGGTGTGTATAAATAGTGTTAAGAATATCGGTAGGAGGATTAGAGTTAAGCGTATTGGTAAGAGGATAGTATTAGGTATATCGGCAGGAGGGTTAGAGTTAGGCGTATTGGTAAGAAAAATAGTGTTATGCGTATCAGTAGGAAATTTAGATTGATATTGTTTGATCATAAAGATTTCACCTTATGCATCCGAGCAATTTTCACCTCCCATTCATTCGCCAATAACTTTATCACTAATTATCACAATATCTAATTTTTTCCAATTAGGCTTTCTTTGGGTGGTACATTTTGCTAAGAATTATTCTTTTCTAAATGCATTTTAACAGGAATATTAAGAACAAAAGTGGAAAAAGTTAATTATTTCTCAGTTTTCGGCCATTATAGCTTTAAAATAATACATACTACCATAATTAAACCCAAATATTTTATTTGCCCATTTGTCCCAGTTATTATACCATTTAAATGATGTCCCTATCACAATGTATGGCGCCAATATTTTATTTGGAAATAAAGGTGCATTTTTTCAGTTTTGCGTCCATCACTATCTACAAGCTTATAATTTAAAAAATATTAGTCATTTACCCTCTTGACATACATATTAAAAAAAAAAAAAGTTCCGACCCTTCGGTAATTATGCTTTTTTTTTAAATTGTAAATTTTTTTATTTTTTTTTTGTTGTTAAAAATTGTATTTGGGTATTTTTGGGGTGTGGAAGGTAAACAGTTACTTTTAAAGTGGACCCAAATTAAAAATACAAGATATCAGAAATAAAATCTATTTTCTAACTTACAATAATAAATAGAAACCTTTTTTCAGCTGCATGATGACAAATATAAAATATTTTACATTTATTGGAGGAACCCCTCCCTTTCTTACCTATTGCTGGGACAGAATCCGGCAGACTGGTGGAGGAGATAAAAAACAAAAACAAAACACAGGCTGCTACTGATGATGTCACAGGGGGGGGTGATCTCAGCTTGTGTGAGATTTTACACAGACGACGCCCCTGTGAGGGAGGGTAGCTGATGACAAACACACCCATGATTTAAAACCTCCTACTAAGCTCAAAAGTAATGGCTGTCACCTGTATAACCCCAGTTATGAAAAGAGAAGGGTGAAAAGCATGCACTGAAATGCTCATAGGCTTGAAGGAGTGTTTATTTATCTTTGTATGTGTCAGAGTGGTGCAACTAAATATTTTGAATTAAAACAATGTTTAGTTTAGGCCCGCTTTGAATATAATTCATTGTGTTTGTGTGAAAAAAAAATGTATGTACATGTAGTTTTTTATTTGGCCACAAGATGGCCACAGTCTTTTTTTTTTATTCCATCTGGAAGTATAGGGAGGACATGGTTATTTTTTTTTTCGTTCAGAAAGATCGCGGCTTCTCATAGAAGCTGTCGGTCTTTCTAACGGGGACTGAGATCAATGAATGGGAGCTGCGTTCCCATTCATTAATCTCGGCACGGGAGCGTGTTCGGGCACACGCGTGATCGGCCGAAGGAGCGCGCGGCAGCTGTCTTTTGGACGTAATAGCAACGTCCAAAAGGCTAAAATGATTAAAGATGAACTGTAATGAAAATAATGTAATTATTAACATTGCTTATTGTTTACAATATTAATTTATAGATGATTTAGTCAGTCTTTCTCCATTGTAAAATCTTTCCACTCCCTCTTAATGACTAAGGTGAGCACCTTTGCAACTATTTAGAAGAAGATTTTCTCAACCTAGTGACCAGCAAGGTTGAGGTGTCACACTGTATAGTCACATCAGGGTATGGAGTGCAGTGTTCTTCCCTAAAATGAGGTGAGGCTATAGCTAGTTGGTTTACCAGTCGGTGTGGCTAATAGTGGGCGATGCCATATTCAACATATTTACTGTGCCAAGGCACCAGTGCCCCAATCTGTTTCTTGAGCAGGGATGAGCGGCCATTTCACCTTTTTGTAATTATTACACCAAATTTACAATTATGACACAAAATTGTAAGTTGTAATTATCAAAAGAATCGTAATTCGTTATAAAATTTTGCGTTGCGACTTTAACATTGCATCACACAACACAACATCCCACTGTGATAGAACAAAATGATCCGATTTTACGGCAATTCGATAAATATGATTGGATTTTCCCCAAAAATCGAAGCTTTTTTTTTTCATTCGACTGAAAAATCTGATCGGATTTTCCATTTTTTTCTATTTTTAGCGATCCAGAATGCTGGAAATTTTTCTTCAATTTTTCTAAAGATTGTATGGTGTGTGTTAGATTGTCAGTTTATTAATATGCACACCCTAGCAATTTTCTCAGACTTTCAAATAATTTTTATCATGATGGGGGAAACGTTGAACATATGTGTGTGGTACATTGGTCAGATTTTTGAAATGTTATAACCAGTCAGAAAAATTGATTGCGATTCTTGAATTGAACAGATATTTAAAAAATTGTATGGTGTGTGGCAACCTTAAATCACATTCATCTAAATATATAGAGCATTTTAAATGGTTTACAATCTTTTATGCACCACTGTATGCGTAGAATACAGTAGTACTGCTTAATCCTGATTAAATTATATAAACACTAAGCCAAAATGCAATATTTATAATTAATTTATTTCATGAGCCAAGTTACATTTTAAATTCATGCAAAATTGATCCTAGATCCTATACAGTTACACGTTCACATCAAATGGACATATTAAAGCTCAAATCTAATGAAAAGATTTCTCGTAATGTGCTATAATCCAGATTTAAATGATGTTTAAATGTCAGGTTGTAGGATAGCTCAGCTGGACGTCACACTAGTGAAACAACTACACACCGGGCTGTTTTCTTGCAGTACTTTATTATGACTATTATCTGTGAAACTGGACATTTTGTTCTTATATATTTTCTATTGTAATTTTTCATTACGCTATAATTAAATCAGGACTCCAGCTCTAGCTCCAGGTACCCCAAAATAGCTTCGGATTCTGACTCCGCAGTCCTGACGTTGATGGCTACTGCATGATCTATGTCCTATTAGGGTGCGTTCGCTCATTTACCAGATCAGACCCAGGGGCATACTTAGAGAGGAGCGATTGCAGAGGGGCGCAGAGCTGTGGGAAGGGGGGGGGGGGCAGATGGGCTAAACTACTAACCTTCCCCTCTTTTCGATGCAGGGGACTATACTTCAGATCAGGTTTTTTTTGGCTACACTTGTTATGGGTGTGACGATCATGATGGCCACACGTGTTTTATGACCCTTGTGAGATGGACCCCAAAACCCTGAAGGGCACCAAGGGAAAGGGTATGAACATTGGGGGGGGTAGTCAAAGTTTTGCTGAGGGACCCCATGAATTGTAGTTATGCCACTGATCAGACCGCTATGGTTCAGTAAACTCGAGGCCCCTTTTACACATCTGCGTTGAGTTACCCTGTCTTGCCACAAGGGACCACTAAAGCAATAAAAGTCTATGGAGACGGTCACACTTACTGCGGTCCCTTGCGGTGCACTGGAAGTATCCGATTCGAGGCTAAGGGCAACAGCGCATTGCTGCAGGCACCGCACAATGCTTGGGATAATGCAAGTCTATGGGCAACCCAGTGCGGTGCGGCGCGGACTGCCGGGAATCCCAGCGACGTACTTCCTGCTCAGCAGGGATTACGTCACTGAGCAGGGGGCGGCGCTATGCAAATGACCCTGTCGGCGCACTCTGTCGCGGGTTCATATGTTTTTAATTTTTTGTGTTGAGGTGGGATACAGTGGGAGCATCACATGCCCACCTCAACGCAAAAAATAAATGTAAAACCGCCCATAGATCTATCAATTTTGCAGACCATTCAACCATAATTTTAATGCATAAGATGAAAATTGGTGCTGCAACTTGTCCGCCCAATCCATGTTTTGATAAATTTCAATTTCGGACCACAGCTAAAAATAAGGGCTGTTTCATGCTTTTAAAAAGCTCTTCTAATCGCCAGCGTTGTCCAGTGTTTTGAAAAGCCATCGGACGATGAAATCCGATGGGCTATTTCACACCAGACAGGATTGCTTTTATTAACCTCTTGAGCCCCAGAGGTTTATACCCCCTAGTGACCAGGCCAGTTTTTCTATTCACAAATTTAACGGTTTATTGCTCGGTTGTACAACTTAGCACCCAAATTAATTTCACCTCTTTTTTTTCTCACTAATAGAGCCTTGTTTTGGTGGTCTCTGATTGCTGATGCGATTGAGTTGTTTTTTTTTTAATAAAAAAAAAAGAGCGAAATTATAGCTTTTTTTTTTATTCCTCCCTCCCTCCTTCGCCCTAAATTGGCTCTACACTACGATACATACACTACACATTACATACATAGGCATATGCCTATGATAGGGATTAGATTGTGAGCCCATCACAGGGACAGTTACAGTGGGTTGCAAAAGTATTCTGCCCCCTTGAAGTTTTCCACATTTTGTCATATTACTGCTACAAACATGAATCAATTTTATTGGAATTCCACATGAAAGACCAACACAAAGTGATGTACACGTGAGAAGTGGAACGAAAATCATACATGATTCCAAACATTTTTTACAAATAAATAACTGCAAAGTGGTGTGTGCATAATTATTCGGCCCCCTTTGATCTGAGTGCAGTCAGTTGCCTATAGACATTGCCTGATGAGTGCTAATGACTAAATAGAGTGCACATGTGTGTAATCTAATGTCAGTACAAATACAGCTGCTCTGTGAGGGCCTCAGAGGTTGTCTAAGAGAATATTGGGAGCAACAACACCGTGAAGTCCAAAGAACACACCAGACAGATCAGGGATAAAGTTATTGAGAAATTCAAAGCAGGCTTAGGCTACAAAAAGATTTCCAAAGCCTTGAACATCCCACGGAGCACTGTTCAAGCGATCATTCAGAAATGGAAGGAGTATGGCACAACTGGGCCATCCACCTAAACTCACAGGCCGAACAAGGAGAGCGCTGATCAGAAATGCAGTCAAGAGGCTCATGGTGACTCTGGACGAGCTGCAGGTGGGAGACTCTGTCCATAGGACAACTATTAGTCATGCACTGTACAAAGTTGGCCTTTATGGAAGAGTGGCAAGAAGAGTGTTAACAGAAAGCATAAGAAGTCCCGTTTGCAGTTTGCCACAAGCCATGTGGGGGACACAGCAAACATGTGGAAGAAGGTGGTCTGGTCAGATGAGACCAAAATGGAACTTTTTGGCCAAAATGCAAAACGCTATGTGTGGCAGAAAACTAACACTGCACATCACTCTGAACACACCATCCCCACTGTCAAATATGGTGGTGGCAGCATCATGCTCGGGGGATGCATCTCTTCAGCAGGGACAGGGAAGCTGGTCAGAGATGATGGGAAGATGGATGGAGCCAAATACAGGGCAAACTTGGAAGAAAACCTTTTGGAGTCTGCAAAAGACTTGAGACTGGGGCGGGGGTTCACCTTCCAGCAGGACAATGACACTAAACATAAAGCCAGGGCAACAATGGAATGGTTTAAAACAAAACATATCTATGTGCTAGAATGGCCCAGTCAAAGTCCAGATCTAAATCCAATCGATAATTTGTGGCAAGATCTGAAAACTGCTGTTCACAAATGCTGTCCATCTAATCTGGTTGAGCTGGAGCTGTTTTGCAAAGAAGAATGGGCAAGGATTTCAGTCTCTAGATGTGCAAAGCTGGTAGAGACATACCCTAAAAGACTGGCAGCTGTAATTGCAGCAAAAGGTGGTTCTACAAAGTATTGACTCAGGGGGCCTAATAATGACGCACACCCCACTTTGCAGTTATTTATTTGTAAAAAATGTTTGGAATGATGTATGATTTTCGATCCACTTCTCACGTGTACACCTCTTTGTATTGGTCTTTCACGTGGAATTCCAATAAAATTGATTCATGTTTGTGGCAGTAATGTGACAAAATGTGGAAGACTTCAAGGGGGCCGAATACTTTTGCCACCCACTGTAAGTGACAAAACTTTACTCTGTACAGCGCTGTGCAAGATGTCAGTGCAATACAAACATTTAAATTGATTTCACAGCATAAAACAGCCGATAGGCGTTAGGTTTTCGCAGAGTGGTTAAAGTCGTAAAAGCACTGTATGTTGCACTTTTGCAGCACTTGCAATTTTGTAACAAATACCGAAAAGCAAAAGCATTGTGAAAATCTGCTTCCAGATCACTATATAGCTTCTTGTACACTGTAATTCGCAATTCCGATTTGCGAATTTTATTAGACACTAGCAACGCAAGAAGAAAACTGCAGCATGCAGGATTTTTTTTTATTCACATCAAAAATCAGAATCGCATGCAGTGTAAAAGAGCCCTAAGGACTGGGGCCCACTAGAAAGTCCAAATTGCAATTACGGAGCGCTTTTGGTAGCAATTTTTGCATTGTTTTTTCCAAAGCGATTTCCGGTGCTTTGGAATTGATTTTGAAATGAATGCTAGTGATTGCAATTCATTTTCTTTTTTTTGTGGTTCCGGGTACTAAATCAGTTGCTTTAGTGCAGCAATTTGGCAGTGATCCTATACTTTGTATTGAAGCACAAATGCTCCAAAAATTCTACAGGACACGTGATTGCGATTTGAGGACATTGCAGTTCCTGTGAAAGCACCTCTATTGACTTTCATTAGCCTAGCGCTTTTGAAAACGGCAATTCTAAAGCGCGGCTGAAACAGCTCCTGTGGTCCCATTTCTGAAATTGCTTGCAAAAAATCGCTCCAAAGTCGCTGGTGTTTTTTTGGTGTGAAACAAGTTAGGGCCCATTCACACTAGGGAGCTTTTTAGGCATTTCCACAGCCCTTCGAATTGCCGGCGATTGCTAGTGCTTTGAAAAGCGCTAGTGTAATTTATAGTCTATGGCTGTGATCTCACTGCAGCAATCGCCAGCCTTTTTCGGAAATTGGAAACGTGGTGCATGCAGCACTTTCCCACAATGTTGGAACCATCACGTTTCGAATGTTAAAAAATCACGATTGTTCAAAAATCGCGTTCTTGTTCAGTTAAAAAACAAAATAAAAAATGACTCTGCTGAACGCTAGCGATTTTGCGATCTCCAGTGTGAATGGGCCCTAAAAAAGAAAGCTTCCCACAAGGGATGCAGATAGCAATACTAATATAACAGAACTACCTCACAGACCTCACTTGGTGCAAAGCTACAACAGCAGGCTGGAGTCAGCCTATAACTGTGTGGAGAGGAATCTGGCAGTCATCACAATAATGCCATCCAGTCTGAAGGGGTTACGGCAGCATGCAGCGTGGAGAAATAGTCTGTGGTACTGGGACAGACCCGCCTGAATCCAGCACCGGCCAGTATACATAATCTGGTGAAATATTCCATCTGAGAGGCAAAATGACAGGTGACGTAGCTGAGCAGCAGATTAAACTCAGCTGTTGAGAGCCACAAACTGTAATGTAACACAAAGCTGGTTAAAATGAAGGCTGTCCAATTTGTATTACTCTGACCAACCACCGCAGAGAGGGGCACTCAGTTCCTGCCCCGCTGCATTGTGGGGATTCGAAGTTCTGGTGCTTTGCCAAACTCAAATCCAGCAGAGTTACCACTTCATCTCTTTAAAATTTGACACACATAAAGCTAATTAAACAGAGATGAGGCTTTTGCTGAGTCTAGGTAATCACATCTAGGTCACGTGCCCTTATTTAAAGAGCTAGGATACCTGAAGTGAGAGGGATACGGAGGCTGCCATATTTTTTTCCTTTTAGGGCTCTTATACATTTGGACGTTGCGTTTTAGGGGTCGTTAAGGTCACATAACGGGCCCCTAACACAACGCATGGTGGTGGTATTAGGAGGACGCTACATAGAGCCGCGTTGAGCGGCTCTTGGCGCGCCTTTTTTGTCCTACAGACTGCGGAGACTGCGGAGACCACGTGATCGGAACACTCTGCATCACGTGGTCCCACCAACCAATCAGCGGCCGCTCCAGGAAGTAAACACTGCAGTGCAGTGAATAATAATTAGCCATGTGGCTGGCCCCAATAGCGCACTCTCCCCTCCTCCTCTCCTGCACAAAAAAAAAAATTACTTAGCATGTGCAAACAGTCTAACGTGGCCAAAACCGCATATAGCGCACAGCATGCTGCGCTTTATTTAAACGTGTAGCGTTACACTGTAACATAATGTGGGCACTGTGAACAGCCCATTAATTTTTCATTGCTGTGCGTTGGGGTGCGTTACAGGCTGCTCTAACGTGCGCCTGTAACGTCCCACTGTGAAAGCAGCCTAATGGCCCATACTCACGGGCAACATTTCTGCACTGTCGCTAGCACATGGGAGCGTGTGCGCAACAGTTCGTCCCTCCGCGTACACACGCGGAAGAGGGATCAGCGGTGCGACGGAAGCTGTCGCCGAGGTTCCTCCTCCCCCCGCCGGAAGCTCCGTGTTCTAAAAGAGGTTGCTGTCGCTAGTCCGCATACTCACGCGGACTAGCGACAGTTGAGGCGGAGTTGCGGCGGCAACTGTCACCAGGCGATTGACCGCGCCAATCGCCTGGCGACATCAGCGAAGAGCGACGGTTCGGGGTGCGCGCCCGTGCAATGCCTCATACTCACGGGCGACCTGTCGCCGCAACACGCACACGCTGCGTGTTGCGGCGACAATTGTAGCCCGTGAGTATGGGCCATTAAAGGACAACTGAAGAGAGAGGGATATGGAGGCTGCTGTATTTATTTCCTTTTTAAGGATACCCGAGGTGACTTGTGACATGATGAGATAGACATGGGTATGTACACTGCCTAGCACACAAATAACTGCTGTGTTCCTTTTTTTTCTTTCTCTGCCTGAAAGAGTTAAATATCAGGTATGTAAGTGGCTGACTCAGTCCTGACTATGGCCCAGTGCACACCAAAAACCTCTAGCAGATCCGCAAAACGCTAGAGGTTTTTGAAGCAGATTTTCAGAGCGATTCTAGGCATGTTTAGAGAGGTTTTCTAAACATGCCTAGCGGTTTTTGGAGCGTTTTTGTGTAGCAGATTTCATAAATTGTTACAGTAAAGCTGTTACTGAACAGCTTCTGTAACAAAAACTGCCTGGAAAACCGCTCTGATCTAAAAATGCTGCAGGAGCCACGTTTGCGGTTTGCTAAAAACCTCAAACCGCTGGTGGGCACCATCCCATTAAGATACATTAGCCAAGCGTTTTCACAGGCGGCAGCGGTTTTGAAAACGCTACCAAAAACCCTTGGTGTGCACCAGCCCTGAGACAGGAAGTGACTACAATGTAAGCCTCGCTGATAATTCCAACTATGAAACACTTTCCTAGCAGAAAATGGCTTCTGAGAACAGGAAAGAGATAAAAAGGGTCAATAGTTTATAGCTTTTAGCTCTGACGTACTTCATTGAGCAAAACCAATAAAATAGTTAAAATTTAAATATATAATAAAACTGTGGAATATCTTTCAAAGTCATTTTTAGGAGAAGGAAGATAGATGCAATAGTTTATTTAATTCGTTTATTTTCGCCCCGGGTGTCCTTTAACCCTACAATTATATCGCCCAGGAGGTGGCGCAGCACTATTTTTTAAATTTTTTTATTTTTTAAATCATGTAGCGAGCCCAGGGCAGCGGCATCCCCCCACCCACTCCGATCGCCTTCGGCGATCAAAGTAAGCAGGAAATCCCGTTCAGAACGGGATTTCCTGCTGGGCTTCCCCGGTCGCCATGGCGACGGGGCGGGATGACGTCACCGACGTCATGGACGTCGTGACGTCAGAGGGAGTCCCGATCCACCCCTCAGCGCTGCCTGGCACTGAATGGCCAGGCTGCGCGAGGGGTTGGGGAGGGGGGGGGCTGCACGGCACGGCGAGCGGCGGCGGCGGCGAGCGGCGGCGGATCGGCGGCGATCGGAAGTTACACGCAGCTAGAAAAGTGCTAGCTGCGTGTAACAAAAAAAAAATTATGCAAATCGGCCCACCAGGGCCTGAGAAATCCTCCTGCGCGATATACCCCGAGCTCAGCTCGGGATTATCGCTCAGGAGGTTAAGCAATACCAGTTTCCTGGCAGTCCTGCTGATCCTCTGCCTCTAATACTTTTAGCCATAGACCCTGAACAAGCATGCATCAGATCAGGTATTTCTGACAAGATTAGCTGCATGCTTGTTTCTGGTATTATTTGGACATTACTGCAGCCAAATCGATCAGCAAGGCTGCCAGGCAACTGGTATTGTCTAACCTGCTGGGCGGTCTGGACGAGCTCAGCTCGTCCAGTACCGCCGGAGCCTGCCGCTCAGGCCCTGCTGTGCAGATTTGGCTCAAATAAAAAGCAGCACATGCAGCCGGCACTTTGCCAGCCGCGTGTGCTACCTGATCGCCGCTGCAGAGCGGCGATCCGCCGCATGCAGCGGCGAAAGAGGGTCCCCCCAGCCGCCTGAGCCCAGCGTAGCCGGAACAAAAAGTTCCGGCCAGCGCTAAGGGCTGGATCGGAGGCGGCTGACGTCAGGACGTCGGCTGACGTCCATAAAGTCACTCCGCTCGTCGCCATGGCGACGAGGTAAGCGAAACACGGAAGGCCGCTCATTGCGGCCTTCCGTGTTACTTCTGGTCGCCGGAGGCGATCAGAAGAACGCATCCGGAGCGCCCTCTAGTGGGCTTTCATGCAGCCAACTTTCAGTTGGCTGCATGAAATAGTTTTTTTTTTATTAAAAAAAAACCCCTCCCGCAGCCTCCCTGGCGATCTTAATAGAACGCCAGGCAGGTTAAAAGGAAAACAATATGGCAGCTTCCATATTCTTCTCACTACAGTTGTCCTTTAAAGGATGCAAGTTGCCTGGTTGCTTTGCTGATCCTCTGCCTCCAATACTTTTAGCTATAGACGCTGAACAAGCATGCAAATGTGATGTTTCTGACTGCCGTCTAACCGGATTAGCTCAGCTGCATGCCAATTGTTCACGGTATGCATTGTTTAAAAGCAAATAAATATGGCAATCTCTATATGCCTCTCACTTCAGGTGTCCATTATACCTAAAGGACCACTATACTGAAAATAATGACTTTATCTTCCCCTATAGCTATCCATGTAAAAGCAGCAAAATAAATTCCTCAATATACTTTGAGTCAAAATTGCACAGAAATAGCAGTTTTCAATATCTGGCCACTCGTCAACTCTCAGTATGGCTGCGGCCAAGGATAAGGTCCCCCTCTTCACTTGGTCTTCTCCACCTGAAGGTTATGTCACAGAAGTACAGCACAAAGATGGTAACTGCTAATAACTAACATATGAGGAACTGGGCAAATACAAATGCAAAATTTAAAGGGACTACGGCTCAAACGCACAGAGAGCCAGGGGATGAATACGGTACCTTAATCCACGAGATTGTTGATTAGATTGTTGGTTCCGCTTATCCACAGCTTAAGCCCCTCAGCCGCGGCTGGGCCAACTCTCTTTTTTGAGAATTCATGGATGGCTGAAAATTGAAATGGAATAATTTTTAATACTAAAATATAACAAGTCTTGCCGGGCACCAATATATACAGTATGTATACAGCAGAGTCCCAGTTATCTGGAATTCAGGCAACTGGAAGTCTCAACTAACCAGCATGTCTGATGGATAATGGGGACCTTTTTTCAGGGGTTTGGAGGCTGTAAAGGGAACCTTAACACTAAAAAAATGAACGCATTACCGACAGTTTTTTCTTCTTAATCTGTTCTAACTAGCAGGGAGAACAGTTCTGCATGATAATAAGAACCTTCTTAAATTCTAGGTGTTAGTGGCAATTTAGCATGAATTTCTAGAGCTGCACTACAGTTAACCTCCCTGGCGGTAACCCCGTGTGTGACACGGGGTAAGCCGCCGGAGGGTGCCGCTCAGGCCCTGCTGGGCCGATTTTCATAATTTTTTTTTTTGCTGGACGCAGCTAGCACTTTGCTAGCTGCGCCAGCACTCTGATCGCCGCCGGCCCCTGCCCGATCGCCGCTATCTGCTGCGGCGCGGCCCCCCCCCAGACCCCAGCGCTGCCTGGCCAATCAGTGCCAGGCAGCGCCGAGGGGTGGCCCGGGACTCCCAATGACGTCCCGACGTCAGTGACGTCGGTGACGTCATCCCGCCCCGTCGCCATGACGGGGGAAGCCCTCCAGGAAATCCCGTTCTATGAACGGGATTTCCTGATCGGAGATCGCCGAAGGCGATCGAAGCGGGCGGGGGGATGCCGCTCAGCAGCGGCTATCATGTAGCGAGCCCTCGGCTCGCTACATGATTAAAAAAAAATTTTTTTTTTTAAAAACTGCTGCGCTCCCTCCTGGCGGTATTTTTCATACCGCCAAGGAGGTTAAAGGGGAACTGAAGAGAGAGGTATATGGAGGCTGTCATGTTTATTTCCTTTTAGACAATACCAGTTGCCTGGCAGCCCTGCTGATCCTCTGCCTCTAATACTATTAGCCATAGCCCCTGAACAAGCATGCAGCAGATCAGGTGTTTCAGTGGTTCAGACTTATAAGTCTGATCTGACAAGACTAGCTGCATGCTTGTTTCTGGTTTTAATCAGATACTACTGCAGAGAAATAGACCAACAGGGCTGCCAGGCAACTGGTATTGATTAAAAGGAAATAAACATGACAGCCTCCATATACCTCTCTCTTCAGTTCCCCTTTAAGAAAAGTGCAAATCCATCCCTAAACTGACCCAGATTAAGAAGTGCTTGACAGCAGTTCTACAAATGTAGAATTGCAGGCTAGAAATTATTGCAGAGTGCAGGCTAGACATGATTTGTGTGGTGCTCCTCCCCCTGCTGAATTCCTCCTCAGAGCCTGCTGTTATCAATACAGCAGGTGTGTTGGTTACCTCAGCAACAGCAATTCCCCTCACACACTGCACTGTCTGAGAGACCTCCCTAGCTCCTCCTATTTTACAACAGTTTTAGAAGGAATCTGCACTATCTAATGATTTCTTAATATGTCTGAGACAGTTCTTCATGGATTTCTAAAAACCTACCAATATTTTGTCTCAGACACTCTTGATAAATCTGGCCCAGTGACTCAAAGCACCAGAGCTGCAGCCACTAGGACGCGCTCTATAGGCAGTAGCCGTGTTAGGGAGACTTGCCCAAGGTGTCCTACTGAATAGGTTACTGGCTTACTGAACAGGCAGAGCCCTTAACCATTACACCATCCAGCCATTACACAGACTACTAAAGATTATCAATGAAATAAATAATTTCACCTTTCAAATTCCATGTATATTGTATGCAGCTTGAAATTGGACCAAGCTAAATAACTTCATGTCAATTTCTACTGGTCCAAGTTCAAGCCGCATAACATTTACAAATTTGAAGGCAAGGGAAAATGATTTGCATCACATTGATCATCCCTTCAGACTACATAAAGCGTGTTGCTTGTATAACGTGTTTTACAAATAGCATAGCAAGCATTCAAGCAGCATATGTGTTTTATGGAGGGCCGGATTAACCATAAGGCACTGTAGGCATGTGCCTACAAGCACCTGATGATGGAAAGGTGGCTTACTCCCCTCCCCCAGTACCACCCTCTCACCTTAATAAATGCAGAGTCTGAGTGGAGTGTAAAAAGAGGTCACTCACCTGGGTCTACTACGGCTCTCTGCACTGGCGTAACAATAGGGCCTGCAGCCCCTGCCCCCACGGGGGGCCCGGGCCTTCGGGGCCCGCTTGGGACCATTTTGGGGGGCTGGAGGGGCAAGCCATGCTGCACTTCGGCGGGGAGGGGGGACTGTCTCTGACAATATTATGTAAGAGGGCGCACTTCCATATGCGCATTGCTCAGTGTCCCGCCAAGTCAATGGATGTTTGCCATTGAGGCAAAGGAGGGCGGAAGTGTTCCGTTCTGACAGAGCGCTGTAATACAAATGTATTATGTATTACAGAGCTCTGCCCTCCTTTGCCTCAATGGCAAACAGTTGTAGGTTCATAGAGGGCGAAGTCTAGGGTAGGATGCCAGGAAATCTGTACCTATAGGCTCCCGTGATGTAAATCCGGGCCCAGTTGTAGGTATAACACCAATGACCCAAAACTATGTAATGCAAGCCGTGTAGTTTGCGTAATGCTTGGTAAAAATGATGTGCACTTTCTGCACACACACATATCACAGAGTTAATGAAAATACAGCCCAAATCCTGCTCTAAGGAGAAGGTGCAGAATTCCCCCCCTCCCCCCCAGCGTCCGGAGCGATCCCCCCAGAGCCGCTTCCCTCTCTGCCCAACAAATGCAAATGTCGTATGACAGGGTGAGAGAAATGAGTTTAGCTGGTGATTAATTAGCGAGCTGTTAACCTAATTTCAGATCTGAAGTGTCACTTGTCATTATAGCGTGAGGGACGCTCATAGAAGGAGAAATGGAAAGACGCAGGATCATAAAAAGCAGCAATTTCCACACCGGAAGAGAAAATTACTGATCTGCTCATACACATAATAATAACAATAGTCATGAATTGGGCAGTAAAGGCATCCATACATCAGATGTATGGGCAGATCCAACAAGAGACACATATCTCTCTAATGGAATCTGATCAGAGAGAGACTTGTTGTCTGCCCATACAGCTCAGGCCGATTCCCGATGGGTTTCATCCTGAAATCTCTCGGGAATCGGCCTTGTGATGCACACGCTTATCTCTAACCCCCCCATCTTGAAGCGCCAAGTCCCCTAGTTAAAGTTAAATTGTATGAACCAGACATAGAAAGGTTTACTTTGGGTTAAATACGCTGGGGAATAAATAACCCTGGCATGGATTAAAAAGAAGAAAAAAAATCTTCAACTAGTTGGGAAAATTTGCAACCCCCCACTTGGGTCATACTAGACTTCAGTAAAAAATGCAATGCAGGGCCGGGCCGAGGCAGAGGCTGGAGAGGCTCCAGCCTCAGGGCGCAGTGTAGGAGGTGGCACACAACTCACTCAGCTATCAATCCCCTATTGTGTTTGAAGCAGATAGAAATAAGAAAAGGGGATACATGGCAGTGACTGCAAGCCAGATAATTAGAGGTGTTGCGGGGGTTGGGGCACTTCTTAGTCTAATAGCAATCAGTGTGTGACGGCTGGGGTGGGAGGGATGGAGGGGTGCACTTTGGTGTCTCAGCCTTGGGTGCTGGAGGACCTTGTCCCGGCTCTGATGCAATGATTAGTGAAACAGCAGTCATGTGACTGCACAATAGGGTTGATTGACAAACCTTATTTATTTTTCCCCTTAAAGGGAACCTGAAGTGAGAGACAAATGGAGGCTGCCATATTTATTTTCTTTTAAACAATGCACATTACCTTGCAGTCCTACTCATTCTCTGCCTCTAAAATGCTTTTTAGCCATAGAACCTGAACAAGCATGCAGCAGATCAGGTAATGAGCCCACGAACAGCTTAAAGGGACACATAAGGCTACAAAAAAATGAGTTTTACTCACCTGGGGCTTCCACCAGCCCCCTGCAGCTGTCCGGTGCCCACACAGTCTCGCTCGGATCCTCCTGTCCCCGCTGGCAGCTACTTCCGTTTTCGGCGACAGGCGCCGACAGGCCTGGGAAAGCGAGTGATTCTTCGCGTGCCCAAGCCTGTCGGCGCCTGTCGCCAAAAACGGAAGTAGCTGCCGGCGGGGACAGGAGGATCCGAGCGAGACTGCGTGGGCACCGGACAGGGGGCTGGTGGAAGCCCCAGGTGAGTAAATATCATTTTTTTTCTAGCCTTAAGTGACTCTTTAGGAAGTTGGCCTTCACGAATATGAGTACTGCCTAGAATTTGTGCAGGTTGGTTGAGACTGCTGGTTAGTTGAGTTCCGGTTAATCAGGACTCTACTGTAGTAAACTACTTTGCCCCGTCCCTTGGAGTTTACAATAAAGGAATTTAATTGTACTATGTATTGTCCCCTTTAACATCAATGACAGCTTGAAGTGGTAGTTGTGGATGAGGATCTTTATCGTCTTAGATGGTAAAGCTGCCCATTATTCCGGGCAAAAAGCCTTCAGTTCCTGTAAGGCTAATTTCACACCAGGACGTTGCGTTAGAGGGGGCGTTAAGGTCGCATAACGTCCCCCTAACGGAACGCCTGGTGGTGCTGGATCTGGACGTCAGAGTGAGCCGCGTTGTGCAGCTCACTCTGGCGTCAGTGATGCCGTGATGCGCACTCTTGTGCGCATGCGGCATCACGTGGTCCCGCCGGCCAATCGCCGCACAGAGCGGCCGCTCAAGGAAGTTAACACTGCACGTCACAACGTGCAGTGAATATTAATTAGCCATGTGCCTGGCCTCTCTCCGCTCCTCCACAAGATTACTGAGCATGTGCAAGCAGTCTAACGCGGCTCAGCCGCGTCTAAAGTACTGCATGCAGTACGTTGTCTTGTGACGCAGCGTTACAATGTAACGCAACGTGGGCACTGTGAACAGCCCCATTGATTTTTCATTACTGTGCGGTGGGCTGCGTTACAGGCTGCTCTAACGTGCGCCTGTAACGTCCCACTGTGAAACCAGCCTAAATTCTTGGGCTGTCTTGCATGAACTGCACGTTTGAGGCCCTAGAGGGGCTCAATGATATTAAGGTAAGATGGCTGAGATGGCCGCTCTGGACACTTTATATCTGCTGTAGCCAATGACAGGTCGACTTGGCCTTGTGTTTTGCAATACTGTCATGCTGGAATGTCCAAGTATGTTCCATGCTCAGCTTCCAAACTGATAAGTGGAAATTTTACTCCAGCATTTCTGGATAACTTGCTGCATTCATATTGCTGTCAATTCTGAACAAATTTCAGGTGCCTTTGAAGCCCCCCCCCCCCCCAAAAAAAAAAATCAGTGATCCAAAACCATATTTCACAGTAGCAATGGTGCACCTTCTATCATAAACCTTGTTGACTCCTCTCCAAATGTAGTGTGGCCAAAAACTTCAATTTTAGTCTCATCACTCCAAAAGACTTTGTGCCAGAAGGTTTGAGGCTTGTCTCTGTGCTGTTTGACATAATGCAAGTGAAATACTTTGTGGCATTTGTGTAATAATGGCTTTCTTCTGGCAACCTGACCATGCAGCCCATCTTTCTTCGAGTGCCTCCTTCTTGTGCATCAGATAATCCTGAATTTCACCTGAAGTTATTTGAGGGTTTTTCCTTACATTCCAAACAATTCTTCTGGCAGTTGTGGGTGAAATTTTAGTTGGTCAGCACTCAGACACAACTCGTCTGAACTCCCCTGTGTCCAGGTAGCACACTAGCACACTCTCCCGATCTTTCTAGTGCCCAGATATGCCCCTGGGAGCTGAAGCGAATAGACACTGGGGGATGCTCCTGCAGTACCAGAATGGCCGATCATCACACTCCTTGCCACCTCATACCCCTCACACTGCTTACTGCAGATCACAGCTCATCCTCTGGGAATCATGCGGCAAAAGCCCCTACTATTCCATCTGGAGCCACATAAAAAAAAATCACCTGTTCTACCCCATGGGTCAGGTCAGGACAACGGCGAAGGGGCAGTCGCTCGGGGGCCCTTGTGAGGTTGAGGAAAAGGGGCCTGCGCTCAGCCATTCCCACAGCCCGCCTGGCAAACGTCTGCTCCCTTCCTAATAAAATGGACGAACTTCGCATTCTCAGTAATAAGAGGGAACTCGGCAACAACACCCCAGTCCTCTGCTTCACGGAAACATGGCTGCACGAGGACATCCCAGACAATGCCCTACCAGGCTTCAACATGATACGTGTGGGCCGCAAATCCACCCTTTCAGGGAAGAAGAAAGGCGGGGGAATCTGTTTCTATGTCAGCTCCGCATGGAGCCCGAGCACTTAATTACTAGCTAAGAAGTGCAGCCCTGACCTCGAACTACTGCTCATAAATTGCAGGCCCACATACTCACCCAGAGAGTTCACCTCCTATGTCCTTACGGGTGTGTACATCCCTCCTGATGCTAATGTTAAAACTGCTCAGCGTGATCTTAGTGACACCATCACGCAGTGGAAGATGTCCCTTCCAGATTCACTGTTCATCATTGTGGACGACTTCAATAAAGCAAACCTCCGTCAGGAATAGCCACGCTTTCACCAGCACGTAACCTGCCCCACAAGGAATGTTAGAATTCTCGACCACTGCTACACGCCCCTAAAGGATGCTTACAAGTCCACCTCATGAGCAGCCCTGGGTTCCTCTGGCCACTGCCTCATCCATTTGGTGCCCACCTACAGAAGGCGCTTGGAATCTGTGAAACCAGTCCTGAGGTCTACTAAAGTGTGGTCAAATGAGGCCAAGCTCCAGCTCCAGGACTGCTTTGACTGCACGGTCTGGAAGGCCCTGGAAGAACCAGACTTGGATGAATGGGCTGATGTTGTCTCAGCCTATACCAGCTTCTGTGAGGATTCCTGTGTACCCTCCAAGTCTTTTAAGATATATCCCAATGACAAACCATGGTTTTCCAACCAGGCTGCAGAAGCCAAAGGAAGCAGCCCACAAGTCCGGCTCCCTGGAGGACTATAGGAGGGCAAGGAACTCACTCAACCGTGAACTGCGAGCTGCTAAACGGTTGTATGCTGAAAAGATGCAGCACAACCTCTGCTCAAATGACTCTCGGGCAGTTGGAAGGGCCTCAAGGCTGCCACCAACTAGAAACCTCCCCCCAACAGGCTACACCAAGCTTTGAGCTAGCTGAGGACCTTAGCAACCTTTACTGCAAGTTTGAGGACCCGGCTGCCTTAAAGGGGCATTCAACACCTCCTGCCCTCCCCACCTCTGCCCCTGTAAGTACTGATCTCAGCTCATGCTCAGGCTCCCTGGGAGTAACTGAGGCCGACATTCAGCGTCTCTTGCTTACTCTAAATGCTAGGAAGGCCTCTGGCCCTGATGGTGTGTCACCAGTATTTCTGAAGTCCTGCTCACGTCAGCTATCCCCCATCCTCCCCTCTGTCTTTGCCAGGTCTCTCAGTGAAGGGGAGGTCCCTACCTGCTTCAAAAGATCCACCATCATCCCTGTACTGAAAAAGCAAGGAGGGTCCAACCTAAACAATTTCAGGCCTGTGGCCCTAACATCCGTGGTCATGAAGACCTTTGAAAGAGTGGTCCTGTCCCTCCTCAAACACATCACACTGGACCGACTAGACCCTCTCCAGTTTGCATACAGAGCTAACAGGTCCATCGACGACGCTATTAATATGTGCCTGGAGTCTATCACTGATCACCTGGACAGGCCGGACTCGTATTCCAGAGTCCTTCTCCTGGACTTCAGTTCGGCCTTTAATACAATCTGCCACCGCATCCTGCTTGACAATCTCACAGAGCTCAATGTCCACCCAACTCTCTGTCTTTGGATCACAGGCTTCCTCTCGAACAGGTCCCAGGTTGTCAAGCTGGGCGACATCTACTCCAGTCCCAGAGTGACCAACATAGGAGCCCCCAGGGCTGTGTCTTATCACCGTTCCTGTTCTATCTATACACCAATAACTGCACATCTACTGTTCATTCTGTCAAAGTCATCAAATTTGCTGACGATACTACAATTGTTGGCCTTGTCAGTAAGGGCGTCGAGCAAACCTACCGACATGAGGTAGACAGTGTCTGCAATTGGTGTAGAGAGAATAGGCTAGTCCTAAACACAGCCAAAATTGTTGAGATGGTAATTGACTTCAGAAATCATACCACTAACCCACCCCCAATCTACATCGAAGGAACTGAAGTCGCAAGGGTATCTAGCATTTGCCTCCTGGGCACAACCATCTCTAATGAATGACCTGACATGGAGGGCAAACACCATCTCAACTCAGAAGAAGGCACAGCAAAGACTCTTCTTTCTACGCCAACTAAAGAGTCGGTACTTTGCTCATCCATCCTGGTCTGGTACGCTAGCTCTTCCGCCATAGACAGATAAAAAATTCTGAGGTTCAACAGCTCAGTGGAAAGAATAATTGGGAAACCTCTACCCCCCCCCCCCCCCTTAGACCTCACCTACAACATTAGACTGCTTGCCAGAGCCATGAAAATCGCTGGTGACCTCTCCCACACAGGTCACAGCCTTTTCAGTCGGCCGTTAGACTCTTGAACTCTGCTCTCTCCACAAATGCTCCCCCCTGTAGCCGTCTACAGGCTGTTCCTGCCCTGATCACTGTTTCGCTAGAAGAGTGTATTAGTACCACTGTTTTTATCTTGTGCAACATGCTGCTGTCTCTGTAAACCTGTGTTGTCTTACTTCCTATGTCGTATTGCTTTTACTGTGCCATAACTCTGTGCCAAATCCAATTCCGGGCATGGTCCTGCCGTGCTTGGCGAAATAAAGTGATTCTGATTCTGGTCGACCTGACTGTGGTTTAGTTTCAACAAAAGCTATAATTTTCCACTTGCACAACTCTGATTAGCATTCACAATTCCTTCGATATTTTCTTGTATTCCTTTCCTGTTTTATAGAGTTCAACTACCTCTTCCATGGATCCTTTGACATTTCTTTTGCTTTCCCCATGACTTAGAAGCCAAACCACATCAGGGCAGCACTGGATGAAAGATGCAAGGGTCTGTCAGGAGTCCAGAAACTCATTGACCTTTTATACACAACTAATTACAAGCAAACTGGTCACATGCACAAACTGGACACATTTGTGTCAAGTTGTGTGCATGTTATCAGTCCCGATGACTAGGGTATGTAAACTTTTGATCAGGGTTATTTGGGTTGTTAGCGTAGTGATGATGATTTCAAAAGAGTAAACACAGTTGTTTGACAATAAACGGCTTCAGCCAACCACTAAACCAGAAATAGCCCTTGCAGTACAGGCAGCTAGATGGGTACCACAGTACAGGTAGCCAGAAGTAGCCCCCCCCCCCCCAGTATAGGTACCAAGATGTGACCACCAGCATAGGTAGCTAGAAGTAGCCATCACCCTTCAGTACAGGTAATCAGAGGGGTTGCCAGAAGTAGCCCCCCCTTTCCAGTATAGGTAGCCAGAGAAGCCCCCAGCATAAGTACAAAAACAGGTCACATGATGGAAACAGCGATGCCTGGAAATGGTTGATCACCAGTGGAGCCTGGAGAGGTAAGTTACTACTCTGTCACCCTACACTTGAGCTACTCTCTTCACCTCAGGGGGCCTGCGCGGACCCCCTTATTGCCATTAGCCACTCATACATAGTCAACCTACGGAGCCACATAGCACCTGCTATGATGATAGCTACGCCATTGAGATAATGTTACTGTGAATTTAATTTTTTTTAAAGTATACCTGTAGGGAAAAAGTGTCCCAAATAGATATTTACCTCAGAAGTGGGTAGTCTCTGGATGATTCAGAGGGTCCCCATCGCCGTCCCAGCCCTGGGACCACCTGAACCTCCTCAACAAGGGCTCCATGCAACTGCGCAGGTGTGAACTGCCATGTGTCTGCGCAGCAGTGAAAGTACTGGAGCGCGGCCGCAAACTTTCAAAGGGTCCCGGGCAGCAGTGGTGGTCTGGAGCAGGAAGTGGGAAGCTTTTGGAGGATGCTTTAGGCCAGTCTTACGCTTGGCCATTGCATTTGCAGAGTGATGCTCCGCCCCTATTGCAATGCACCACAACGCACAAAACATCATTTATATGGCTCTGCGGCAGAGTGGGCCAAGAGGATTATATACATATTGCCGCTTCAACCCTCCCCCCCCCCCCCCCCACACACACACACGCTCATCGCTCAGTGACGTACTCCCTGCTGGACAGGAAGTATGTTACTGGGATTCCCGCGGGTCCTCTACGTATGCAGTCGTTCCGCGCTTGCGCGGCGCTGCCGACAAATTTTATATTTCTATATCTCTTACAGACTTTCATTACTTCTGCTGCCACGGCGTCGCTTCGCGGAAGTCCAACGGTAACGCCATGTTGACTTTGCGACAGCTCGGCGGCCGATTGGCCACTTCAATGTGCCACGCCCCACTGCCTTACATTGTCATGCAAAAGGGGCCTCAAACAACAAAGCAACCCCCAGTCTGAAACACAGAAAATAAAACACTTACTAAACCTAAATTAATGTGTCTCTCAAGTTTTGAGAAAAAAAAATGGAATTCTTTATAAGCTTTCAATCTGAGCTTAAACAATTACCTAAGTAATTAAACAACTTAAAAAAAACAAATCCTCTGAACTAGATGCCTTCATAAGTGAACACTATAAAACACTTTATAAGACCCTAATGCCACATATGGAGAAAGTATTTAATTTAGCAATAGCAGAGCGGAATTCCTGGGAGAAATCCTGCTGGCATTAACTGTCCCAATATCTAAAACTGGGAAAGACCTGTATTTGCCGGGCGACTAATGCCCCATTGTCATTATTAACTCCAACCCATACCAGATAGACTACTAAACATTCTTCCTTCACTTATACAAAGAAAACGATCAAGTTAGGCAAGTCACCAGGTAAGCCACAGCCACTGGAATATGCGTTTATTAAGTGCTTATTCAAAGTCACACTACAGAACACATGCGTGAATGCGATTTTGTGCATGCGTTCCCAACGCACGAATGTGTGTGCAGCGTTCTCCACAGAGCACGCTATGCGCCATCACGCCGGCCAGCGTGAGAGTCCTGCACATGCGCGGTTCTCTAAGACTGAACCGCGCATCCGCAGAACTATCACGCCGGCCAGGCGTGATGACGCATAGCGTGCTCTGTGGAAAACGTGCACGGGCGACTTCAGGCTGAAGCCGATGATTAACGGAGCCACCAGCGCGACCGGGAGAGGATCCAGGACCTTGTGGGCTATGGGGGTTGGAGGAAACCCCAGGTAAGTCCAAATTGAATTTTTAGCCTGAGCTCAGGGTCCCTTTAAGATCAGGTGACTGACTTAACCATTTAAGAATGCTCCACTTTAATAAACTTCTGGGTTGCTTTGGCTGTATGTTTTGGGTCATTGTCTATCGGTATCATGAAACGCCACCCAATCCATTTGACTGCATTTAGATGGATTTGAGCAGACAATAGGGTTGATGCACTAAGCTAGCTGCACGGATCCATCTGAAAATGGCACCTGCAAATAATGGCGCACGGTGTTGCTGCTAATCAGTTTGTCGCTTATCGCTATTTAACGTTAAAGCCTTATCGTTATTTAGCTCTGTTTATTTTATTGAAAATTAGCGTTAACACACAGAACCCTCTCTGTACCTATCCCTAACCCCTAGACCCCCCCTGGTGGTGCCTAACCCTAACCACTTCCCTGGTGGTGCCTAACCCTAAGACCCCCCTGGTGGTGCCTAACCCGAACCACCTCCCTGGTGGTACCTAACCCTAAGACCCCCCTGGTGGTGCCTAACCCGAACCACCCCCTAGTGGTGCCTAACCCTAAGACCCCCCCCCCTGGTGGTGCCTAACCCTAAGACCCCCCCCCCTGGTGGTGCCTAACCCTAACCACCCCCCTGGTGGTGCCTAACCCTAACCACCCCCCTGGTGGTGCCTAACCCTAAACCCCCCCCCCCCTGGTGGTGCCTAACCACCCCCCTGGTGGTGCCTAACCCTAAGACCCCCCTGATGGTGCCTAACCCTAACCACCCCCCCTGGTGGTGCCTAACCCTAACCTTGACAGTGTTACATTAAATCCATTCACCATTTTGCAGTTAAATAACTTCTGCAGTTTGGCTTATGTAGGTTAGCTATTGATAAATAACATTACTGTGCGCAATAACGTCTGCTGTTTGGCATATGAACAGCGCTTTTGATAAATAACGTTACTGTGTGCCGTTTTTCTTCTTTTTTCCCTGTGCGCCATTATTATGCAGCACTAACGATAAATAGCGATAAGCGTATCTTTTTAATGCGGCGCCATTTTTATGCATAGGCGCTGTGTGCCATTATTCACTGATCCGAGCTGCACTGCTACAGTGCGAGTTAAAATCAGCAACGCAGGTTAAGAAATCAACGTGCGCACGCTACGGGAGGTAGTGCTCGTAGCATGCGATCCTATGTTACCCGCGTTGATTTCAAGTACTGGGCACTCCTTTGGTCTGTCGTGAGATGTGAACGATGATGACCGCGACACTTCACGAGTGGGTGCATGCGCAGGCCGCTCCCGGGGGCAGGAGCACACGGCCAGGGCCACACAGGCGCAGTGGCCATTGATTGGCTCTGTTGGCAGAAACAAAACTTAGTCGCTGTGGGGGACTGGAGGATCATTGTGTCATGGTGCAGGCACAGAGTGGCTAAAGGGGGGCGGTAGAAGACCCAGGTAAGTCATACTTGTTTTTTTTTTTTTTACAGACTTAAGTTTCTCCTTAAAGTTGACATGAAATTATGCAAAAATTAGGCAAAATTATGGATGGATACACAAAATCAGTTAACTGTCCATACTGTAATTGCGTAGGGACGTAACTGCGAAAATGTACACACAATTTCACATAAATGTAATTAGCAGATTACGATCATCACTATTCCTTAGTTCAGAAAAATAGTAGCAAATTTCCAGAAGATTCCAGACATGGTCCTCAAATTAGAGCCCTTTCTGGAGAAGACTGGCTGTGTTGTGATACAATGCATTAGCTCTAATGGATTGTTAATTGTGACATCATTTTAGGCCAGAGCGTGACAACAGTGTGATTGAAGACATTTGTCTGATGAATTGCGCTGTCTCACATGGACAAGAAAAGCACTCGCACAACGCAAGCCTCCGCCGTGACGCAAGCTGTGGAGCCATTTATTAGAAAGCAGGTGTTGGCAGAACAGTGTCTGTGTGAACGGTAATAGCAAGTGACCTGCTGGACAGCCAGCGTGATAGGAAATGGCATTCAGTGCTGAGGGCCACCATTACACGAAGGCTCGGTGGCTGTCGCAAGGCAAGTGTGATTGAGCGTATAGTAATTCTACAGTGAAACCCCCCTGAAAAAGTAAATGTGTTTTTTGATTGCCAGTCATGAGGGAAACTCCGATTGCCTGTGTGATAATAAATGACTGTTAAAAAGTAACAGCAAGGAGAGGGTGAGAAAGTGAAAGCAAGAAAGAGAGGCAGGAGCGAAAAGGAGGAAGAGAAGACAGAGAGAAAGTGCAAGAGAGAGAGAGAGAGAAAAAAAAAGCATAAGAAAGGGGCATATACACAAATGTCAGTAAAGCTGTCCATTATTTACACTGACTGAAGTTAGCACTTTGCACAACCCGTTTTACATAGGTAACGCAAATATTGCTGGAGTAACAAGCGTTACCAGTGTTCTCCCCAGAATTTTGATCCAGCCGGGTGGCATGAAAAATTAGCAGTGGGACAGGGAAATACAGGCACAGTCGCATCCATAGGGGCAATTGCCCAGGGCCCCAGAGCTGGCTGATAGGCCTCTAAGTCTCCCCTCAATTGACAGTGCTCCCCCAGTGCCCTTGCAGAGTATGGCTGCGTCCACACTAGGTCCGGAAACGTATCCGTGGCTGCGTTTTTCAAACCTGATGAAAAACAGAGTGCCGGATACTAATGTTTAAAATAGCAGCCAGCCTCACCCAAGTAAAAAACGGATCCGTCTGCGTTTGCGGGGATCCGTTTTCAAAACCTGAACGGAAGGTCCGGACCTGCTGCATTTTCACGCAACGGATCAGGACCACAGATACACGCAGGGGTAGTGAAAGCAATGAGAAAACGCATCTCCAGCTCCACAGGCAAAAAACGGATGTGAAAACGGATAGCCTGAGCTTTATGATTGGCCCAAAAAATCCTCCCACTCCTTCCTAATGATAGAGACGTTTTCTGTCAGGGAAAAACCTGAACGGAAACTGATACAAAACTGATGCACTTTCATCAGTTTGCAGTACGGTGGTACTTCCCCTAATCTTCCCCGGATCCGGACTGCAGTGTCCGTCCTGCATCTGTGTCTAGTGTGGACCTAGCCTATGAGTGCGCTCCTCTTACATGTGATTGCTGGGTGCTGCTAAGTCACACACAGAGAAACACACACTACACACTGAGATCTTAAAATTGCTGTTCGGAGAAGGTGCCTTTCCAATACGAGAGACCTGGAGCGGTTTGCAAAGGAACAGTGGTCCAAAAATTCAGAGAGGTGTAAGATGCTTATTGATGGTTATAGGATGCGACTCATGTCAGTTATTTTTTTCCAAAGGGTGCGCAACCAAATATTAAGTTAAGGACGCCAATAAATTTGTCCAGCCCATCGTTGGAGTTTTGTGTGACATTATGTCCAATTTGCTTTTTTTCCTCCCCCTTTTCTTTTTCCAATTCACACAATGGGAATAATCATGTATATAGCAAGACGTGTTACTGAAACACTTTTTTTGTGAGAAAAACTTGATTTTCTGGAAATAACTCTGGGGTGCCAACAATTTTGGCCATGACTGTATATGTAACACCACTATACACCACTATATACCAAGTGTAATGTTTACTCTTGGGGTTGGAGTTGAAGGCTCTTGGGGTTCATTGTTGAGTTGTTGGGGGAGGGAGCAGGGAGGTAGGTAGGGATGGTTTTGGATTGTTTGTATGTTATATGAAACTTCAAAAAGTGAGCAGACACAGTTCAACCAAATAGCTAGATTTGTTTATGTTTTCTCTTTGAAACAACCAATTGTATAAAAACCCTGAATGCCACTACCCCCCATATTCAATAATTCTTGACTGATATTCTCATTATTTGACAATTGTTCATTTGGCAACGGTGGATATTTTTTATCAACTTTCAAGAAAGCCTGTACTGAAAAAAAGTTCCCCTGGGGGGTACTCACCTCAGTAGGGGGAAGCCTCTGGACCCTATTAAGGCTTCCCCCGTCCTCCAGTGTCCCACGGCAGTCTCGCTGCAGCCCACGGAACGCACAGGCGACAATTTGTCGCGTTGTGCAATATTTACCTTTTCTGGCTCCAGCGGGGGAGCTGTTGCGGCTCTTCTGACGGAGATCGGCGGAAATAGCCGATCTCCGTCGGGTTCGCTCTACTGCGCAGATGCAGGAGACTTGCGCCTGCACAGTAGAGTGGCCCAACGGAAATCGGCTATTTTCGCCTATCTCCGTGCAGAGAACCGGTACTGCGCCTGCGCTGGAGCCAAAGAGGTAAATATTTACATCGCCACCACTCCGGGAGGATTAACGTCGCCGCCGTGGGCCCGAAGAGAACAAGGGAAGCCTCAAAAGGATCCGGAGGCTTCCCCCACCCGAGGTGAGTACCCCCCAGGGGAGTTTTTTTCAATATAGATTTTCTTTCAAGAAAGCTGAATTGTGTTTCATTATTTAAAGTGAACCAGAAACAAAGCACCCTCATGTATTTTACCATATATATCAGTGGGAACTATATAGAGAGATATAGAGAAAACACCTACCCTGCTTTCTGTTTCATTTTTAACTGTTCAGCTTGCTTCTAATCAGCCCTGATAAAATCCCCGACTGAGCATTCAGTCTGGCTTTGCTATAATGACTCAGCTATAATGATTCCTGAGCAGATCCACAAGAGGGCAGGCTTGGGCTTGAAAAGACACCAGAGAACACAGACTCAGCTATAATGATTCCTGAGCAAAGCCAGACTGAATGCTCAGTCGGAGATTTTATCATGCCTGATAAGAAGCAAGCTGAACAGTTAAAAATGAAACCGAGAGCAAGGTAAGTGTTTTCTCTAATGTCCCAGCTGATATATATGGTAAAATACATGAGGTTGCTTTGTCTCTGGTTCACTTTAAGAGCAGGGTTCACTCATCCTTTTGTATCTTGGAATTGGTTACACATTTTGTTCATTATGTTTTATTTGTCACTGTAATTACTATGTCTACCAATTCTTTATTATATACCCATGTCTTTATCTTGTGTATATCATTGTGTTTATGATTATGCACCCCATGATCCTTTCTCACACTGTACAGTGCCACAGATTGACGCTGTTGGCACTTTATAAGCCAATAACGATAATAAAAAACAATTTTTTTTCATTAACCAATGTTCTATTTCTCAGATAATAGTTATCATACTGTAAATAAATTATATATACTGTACAGTAATAGCAGTGCTTATTCCACAAATATAAAATAAACCAATCAAAAAATAGCGCTTGTGCTGCAGTAGTAAAGCAGTCACTGTATATTTAAAGCCAGATATACCAGTACATATCTGATTGTGACTGTATATCTGATGTGTACACATGAATCTTTTATATATAATAGGTAACAGCTCTGCTGTAAGAATAAAGCCTAATGTGTAGTTGTGTAATTAGTATGGATGGTCAATAAGATGCAAATAATTATGTGTTGATGTAGCTTTATGCAAATTTTGAATGCAAATATAAGCACTCCCTTCGCTTGTTGAATCAATGAATGTGATATATTGTTAAATTTGGGGTTGTGATTACAAATCAAGTTATACAGCAGTACTATCCTCTACATCTGTACTCCACACAGAGCAGTTGTGAATCCACTGAGAATGTTGTGCACACTGATCGCAGAGGTGTTGTCTGTCACCCATAAACCTGGTTCAGATCATGCAGGAAGAATGTGTAATAGAGGAAGAATTCACGCATTCTCCTGCAGAGTACCTGCACATCACTCTTACATGTACCCACAGTTACATTGCCTAGGGCAGGGGTAGGGAACTTATGGCTCGGGAGCCAGATGTGGCTCTTTTGATGGCTACATCTGGCTTACAGACAAATGAGTAGGGGTGGATTCACTAAGCTACTCTGCTCAAGCAGCGCAACTTAGTGTGACAGCGCAACTAAAATTTTCAAAGTAGGTACGCTACTGCTGTGGCATGCACTACTAACTTACTCGCGCTCCCCACAAAACTAATGGCCGCTCCAATTGTCCCACCCTGGACCGTGTCATGTCCAGTGACTTTGTAGGATGTGATCCCTGCACTTTGATTGGCCTAATAGCTGTCTATCACTTGACAAGCAGCCTATTGGGCCAAAGTGCGGGGATCTCATGCTACAAAGTGAATCAACCCTCAAGTCAGCTAGCTAATTGTACAAGCTGTTCGTCTGTATTTCTCCTGTCTGGCTCTCGGGGAAATTGCTGAAGTTGCTGAAACCCAAGAGAAGCTGAAGATGTGTCTGATACTTCCGCTGCCTGGAGTATCAACTGTATACACATCACCATGGCAACAGGGATGTGAGCCCTCTGCTTCACATGCGCACTGTCCCAGTTTGAAACATACTGTATGGCTCTCACAGAATTACTTTTTAAAATATGTTACGTTTATGGCTCTCTCAGCCAAAAAGGTTCCTGACCCCTGGCCCCAGGGCCTGATGGATGTTCTTTGTTCCTGTCTGCACCCTCTACAAGTACTCTTACCAAGGACTAGTTTGGATTTCTATTTAACAGCTACAGAATCTTCGGTATTTGAATGGTTCACAACATGGATGGTCACAGTGGATCCTATGTATGATCCACTGTGTCTGGTCATGAAATCGTGATGTCTGTTGTCATAGACACAGCAAAGTCCCCTGTATGTGCTTGCCGGTTCCTTACCGGATACAAAAACACAAAAGAGAGGCTTCCAGTTGCCTTAGGAAAACAGGGACTTTGCTGTGCGATGACTTTTAATGTTCTGTGCCGTGTCCGGAAAGGTCATGAAGGAAAGAGCTTTGTGTTTTACTACCGCAATGGATATGCTGAAAACAGACATGTCTAAGAGGCTCCTGGATACCACTGAATCCATCGACTTGTCCATATATACATTGGCTTCTGTTGTGAAAATCAATATGTTATTGGGCCTAATTTATTCTTATTTTGTCTCTGTAATTACCAATTCTGTGTCTTGTACCGATTCTGTATGGTGTACATCATTGTCTGTATTATTTTGTACCTCATGTTTGTTTTTTACTTTGCACAGTGCCACGGAATACGATAGCACTTTATAAATCAACTAGCAGACCTAAGCCCTAGCAGACCTTAAAAACGGGCTCTAGGTCTGTGTTTCTCGGTGCGCGCGCCCGCCACCAGCCGCCGCGCGCGCACTGGCCACAACCCCGGCCCGCCCGCTGACCCGCCGCACACCCGGCCGCCCGCTGGACACCCGGCCGTCCGCTCACCCGCCTACGCGCGCGAATGCCACGCGCGCTCCCTACGCACATCCGGCCGCCCACTGCACATCCACTCCGCCCGCTCACATGCCGCCTGCTCGGCTCCCTGGTCCCGTCCTCCTGTCTCTGTGAGGCTGGGTCCGTGCTGCGCACATGCGCACAGCAGTTCAGCACGGACAACGCTACACAGAGACAGCACACGCAGGGACACAGGGAAATTATTATAGAGGATAATAATACCCGAGAGAGGACTAAGTCTTATCTCCCCAGCTAGCATCATTTTAGCATAGCTCCCAACTGTCCCTCTTTCGGAGGGACAGTCCCTCTTTTTCTATTAAAAAGTGTGTTTGATTGACTCTAAACTGTATTCCCATCCTTTAAATTGATATATTACTAATTTTAAAATGTTCATATGAAGGAAAATGAACCAGGATATAAAAAACCAGTGTGGTTTGAATTATAAAACAAAACATTTTTCTTATGAAATCTTTATGGTATGCGTGATTGTGGGTGTACCAGAGGCGTGGTTAGAGGTGTGGCAGGGGCGTGGCTTAAGTGTCCCTCTTTCTCATCTCAAAAAGTTGGGAGGTATGTATTAGTTGTCCACAGGACAGGACAACCAAGGTCTGCGAATAGCCTTTTCACTTTCTACTGTTCAGACATATTATACACTTTCTGCTGTTTTATATACTTTACCATTGGTTTTAGGTTGCCTCTTCAGGTTTTGAGGTACTTGGCCTTCTCTCCACATCATGATTGGTGTAATTTCTCTGCTTGCCTGTAGATCGTTAATTAATGTAGGCTATGAATCCTGCATAGGCAGGGGCGTAGCAATAGGGGTTGCAGAGGTAGCGACCGCATCGGGGCCCTTGGGCCAGAGGGGCCCCGAAGGGCCCTTCCTCAACTACAGTATTAGCTCTCTATTGGTCCTGTGCTCATAATAATCACTTCTATAGATGCTTTGAATAGTGATAATCATTAACAAACTGCTCCCCATCCCCTTCTTGCACCTGACACTGTAGTTGCCATTGGCAGATTCTGGTGTGCCGTATCAATTGTTATGTATAGAGTGCATGGGGGGCCCCATTGTAAAACTTGCATCGGGGCCCACAGCTCCTTAGCTACGCCACTGTATAGGATACCATGCAGAGCTGGTAACGGGTGAAAGCAAGTCAGACAGGGCAACACTAGAGTATGGAGGAACTACTGTGGGTAAAACTAGGTCACGTGACACAGGCATCACATGGAATATGCTGCTATGGGTTACAGCAGGGGAATGTCATTGTCACACGACACCCGCACAGGTACACCAGCCATGCGGCTGGGGTCACAGACAGGGCGCACTTCCTCCACGTGACAGCCTGACAAGCAGATCCAACATCCTCGAGGAAATCACAACACAGGCTAAGGCTACACGTGCTGCTCCGTCACCATGGAAACCAGCGAGTACGGACCGCCGGCAGACCAATCAGAGCGGCTGACCTCACAGGTCATGTGACCAGGAAGTGGTGGAAAGATGGCGGCGGAGGCGACAGAGCCGGGTGGATGGGCAGTGATAGGAGGCGGTATAGCTGGAGTTACCTGCGCTGAACAAGTGAGACCCCGGGCAACAAGCAGGGTTGAGGGAGTGGGGAGTGCTGGCTTTGTTCCTGGTGACAGGAAGTGACGTACATGTCCAGTGCTGGGACACAAATGTGATTTAAACTTGACAGAGCTTCATAAGTTTTCCTCTTGTTTTTATTTGCTGTTTGTGTCTTATTAGACATTTGCTTCTCACTACTTGTAATTTGGGATGCTACTGAGGGAGAGGAAGTGGCTTACCTCTTCTAAATGTTACAGGCACACACTGTCTCTCTCTTCCTCCATCTCACTCACTCTTAAAGGGACTCTGGGCAGAGTTAAAAAAAAAGAATTCTGGACTTACCTGGGGCTTCCTCCAACCCCCAGTAGCCTGCGGGGTCCCTCTGTATCCTCTGGGTTTCCTTGCATGGTCCTGCTACGGGCAAGGCCGTCCAGGTGTTGTCGCCATAAGGGTCCTGCGCCGTTCAGTCTTTTGATTACTGCGCATATGCTGGACCCTTATAGTGACAGATGTTAAGACGCGCCAGGTGCCTCGATGGCGCATGCGTGACTTTGGCCGAAGACATGCACCTACCGGAGCTGCCAGCGGGTCCACGGAGGGGACCCAGAGGACACCAAGGGACTTTGTGGGCTACAGGGGGCTGGAGGAAGCCTCAGGTAAGTCACCTCTGATCAGGGTCCTTTTAAATCAAAAAGCGCTTTGACTGACCAAGATATAAAATAAATATATATATTTATTATTTTTTTGTTTTTTTTCGCTTTGAGAGAGAGAGGACAAGCAAAATAAAACAATCGCAAAAGCTAACCATATACCAGTCCCTACAGAGAGATTCTCCATAATTAGAGAAATGTTATTTCAGTTTTGAGTAGATTTCTAGTTGCTTCCTGGCCTGGGGATATCATTGACTTTTGTCTCATTAATATGAAACCCGGTAGTCCTAAGGACTAGAAATATGAGGCATGAATACAATCTTACACTGTTCATAACTTTCTCTCGCTAAAAATAAAATGTTTTTATTTGCTGCTGTTTCTATCACACTCTATGGGCTTCCTTATTGGCTCCCCTAAAGTAGACTAGAGCCCCAAACTGTACACGTGAGCAAGCATCTGCAGAATTGAAACAGAAATTGCGGTAATCTCTGCCCTGCCACCACCTCGGGGATTCTCACAATTCATCGCCAGACAACAGAAGTAATTGGAAGTATGCCGTAGCGGTTCTCTCCACAATAAATAAACTGGTCGGTGGCTGGAGTTTTTCTTGTATACGGTCCACAAAAAATTCTGGTTCAGCCAACCCCTATCTTCATTGACTGTAGCAAATAAAGGAAAGTAGAAATTAAGGTCTCTGGTTCTGGCTAGTTCAGCATTACCCCATAAGCCTTCACTGCCCCCGAGGCAATTTTTCCACATGCTGTGGAATCCGCCGGTGTCTTCTGATCTGTAACTGATTCAGGACATCAGCACTGATTCAGTTTTCCTGAGTTATCATAGGTATGAGAGTAAACCAGCATTGGGTGGCAAGTGTGCGCCACCTAACTGTAGTCGACGGGAGTACAGGACCTCCAAACAGAATCAGTGTCACAGTATTCCGCTCCATCAGTTAGGCCGTGCTCCCACCAACAAAAAAAAATTATTAGCATTGAACTGCATGGATTTTGTCACACAAATATGTGTATTTGCATTTCAGCGCAAATATATTGGTGTTAATGGTTAAATGCTTTTGAATGGAAAGCTGCAACTGCCGATTGTGGAAACCGCATACAAACCTGTGGTGTATGAATGAGGCCTCACAGCTGCCAAAGCAGTGGAAAAGACTGTGACCTCCGTTACCTTCAGAAGGTGAGCGTTCTGTGCTCATGTTAAACTAGTCAATACTAAACCAGTGTATTGAGGGTTGGTACTGAGGCAGCTCCTCTCTGCCAATCTTTCAATTAGCTACTTATTGACCAAGTGATCCAGTTTAAACTCCTCACCCTATCATACAAATGCACTACATAAGTTGTCACAAGGGCTGTGGAGTCAGAGCAATTTTGGGTACCTAGAGTCGGTGGTTTTATAAACTGAGGAATTGGAGTTGAATGATTTTTGTACCAACTCCACAGCCCTGGTTGTCATGTCCGTATATTTCCTCGTTAATCTCCAGATACCATCCCTCCTGGAACCTTGGCTCCTCCCTTGAGAACCTCCTGTCCTCTAGCCTAGGCTCTCACTCCAACCACCAGGATTTCTCACAAGCATCACCTCTCCTTTGGAACGCTCAGAGCGAATATTGCAGTTGAGGGAGGGCCCCTCTGGCCCAAGGACCCTGATGCTGTCGCAACCTCTGCATCCCCTATTGCTATGCCCCTGGGAACGCTCTCCCACAGCCAGTCAAGCTCCAAACCTGGAAACTTTCACCTGTTCAGACAAGCTTATAATCTGCTATAGGTAGCATTGGAGTTTCAATGCCTCATCTGCTAACCCAGAGTTTCCCAACCCTGTTCTGAAGGCCCACAAAGGTACATGGTTTGCAGGAAACCACAAACATGCAGAGGTGAGGTAATTAGTGTTTCAGCAGAGCTGATTAACCTTTTGGGGACCGCTGTAGGTAAATCCTATGCCGCACTTGCGGCTGTCTAAGCCTGATGCGGCATAGGATTTATGCCGCCTGCAATTCCCACTCACGACGCGATCGTGCGCACCCGAGAGGGGAGATTGAGCTGTCATATGATGGCTTACATCTCCCCTCAGTGATCAGTAGCCATCGTGATTGGCTCCTGATCACGTGATCACTATTAGAACTGCGGCGGTTGGGGGGAAGAAGATCCACTCACCTTACTGACGTTCCTCTGGCGATCAGCGTTCCCCGCCACTTTGGCCAGCATTCCCGCTCGCTCTGACATAAGTGTCGGGTCCTGGCTTGATGACGTCATTAAGCTGCGACCCAATTCTTAGCGGCAGTACAAGTGGGGATTCCGCCCAGACTGGAGGGGTCCACAGCTGCTTATCGCTAGAGTCTGGGAGGTGAGTAAATCCTCCTGGCTACAAGAGGGTCACCATGCCCAGCTAGCCCTACCAGGGATCCGGTTGCCTGACCCCCCCCCCCCCCCCCCTCCCCCCATTCAAAATCGCCTGGTAGGCAGGCGGTCCCGAAATGGTTAACTACATCTGTGGATTTGTACAAAACATGCAGTGCTGGTGGGCCTTGAGGACAGGGTTAGGGAACACTGCGCTAACCCCTGTGTCTCCTTCCTTAATGGCTCCAACTCAGTACTCTCTAGATTTGTAAACTCACAAGGGCAGGGACCTCCTCCTGCTGTCATTTATCATATTAACATGTACCAGTATTGGTGATGTCTCAAACCACACATCAACTATGTCTGTATTTGTATTTCTAGATGCCCTGATTGCACAGAGTTTTGAACTTCTCATGTATCTGTGCTCCCCACAATTTGTACAGCAGTACGGAAGATGTTGGCGCTATGTAATTAAGAATAATGATTCGGATAAACTTTGCATAAGCTTTGTGTATTGTCTGTTTTCCAGCTGGCCCTCCAGTTTCCAGATGAGGACATCTATTTACTGACTGCGGCTCCCCTCATTAAAGCCGTGACTAATCTGAAGCAGGTAGGGAGCCATGCGTTCCGTCTCTACATCCAGTAGTCTGTCCTGTGATCAAAGCAGAGCCAACTCCTCCCAATAACCATCCTCTGCTTATTCTGTGCATCAGGTGTCCCGGACGCTGGAGGAGTTCGATGTGGAGGAGCAGGCCAGCAGCACTCTGGAGAGACAGTATCCCAACATTAGAGTCATCAATTCCGCAGTGAAGGAGTTACAGGCTGATCAGCAGGTGAACAGGGGAACTGCAATTAGGGTTTACATGCCAGCTGCAGTGAGCCACCCCAAAAACATACTTAGTATAGGTAAATAGCCAGGAATAGATGCCCCCAGTATAGGTTAGCCAGGTACAGTTGCACCCAGTATAGGTTGGCCAGGCACTCTCTTTACTTCCTGTTTCTGCCTGGTGCTGCCCCCAGACTTCTGTCGCCTGAGGAAGTCTCTTCACTTGGCATCATGGGTGGACCTGGCCTGCATACTGGTAACGCTGTTGCCTTTTGATGTGAGATTTGAGTCTTTGACCAGGGTTTCAATCCTGGCTCAAGCTAGTATGTAAACAGTAAGGAATCTTTGGGCAAGGCTCCCTAATGATCCTGGTCACCTGTGGAGCGCGCCCAAAGTAGCTGCAGCCCTGAAGTGCTTTGAGTCCGACAGGAGAAAAGCGCAATATACTGTAAATGTTCTGTGTCTTGTACACAATAGCAGGTGATGTGTGCACTCTGCTTTTGTATCTCATTGGAGAATGGACTGTAGTGGGGAAAAAAGTCCTACATGTGTACAAGTAGTTTCTACTGTACAGCATCGGAATTTATAAGGTCTGCAGAAGGAGGCAATAGGCACATTACAATCTCCATCAGATGCCTCGATGTCATCAGAGGTGGGGTGAGTGAATGATGTATGAAGAGCATATATGCTGCGCGGTTTTTTTTTTTAATACTTAACTACATGGTTTCCCAGCAACTTACACCTGCAGTCAATATGAGTCTCCGGTGTCTGAAGTGAGTGAATTATCCATACTTATAGATGTCTGGGTATTCCTTCTCCACCCTATGAACACCTAGAGAAAAGGAAATATCCAGTTAAAGCAATCCTGTGAGTTTAAAAAAAAAAAAAAAAAATACATATGGAACTTACCTCGGTAAGGACTGATTTACACTTGCAATAAAAACGTACCCGTTTAGTACGCTTTTTTGGAGTGGACAAAAACGGAGAAATGGATCCCAATGTTAAAAATGTTGCCCGTCTTGACTTGCAAAGAAAAATGGATCCATTGGATACGTTCATGAAAACTGAGTGGAACGTCCGAACTTGGCACTTTTTTTCGGAGAGCGGATCCACACGGAAGCAATAAAAGCCAACGCAAAAATGGACCTTCCGTTCACACACAGAACTCTGCACACAAACTGTATGTCAAAACGGATTGCTCCTCCCCTCAGTGTCATTTTTGTGGACTTCCTGTTAAAAGCAGCGCTTTAAAGGACCTCTGTTGCGAAAATCTTAAAATTTAAAATACATATTAACATATACAAAAAAGAAGTATGTTTCTTCCGGAGTTAAATGAGCCATAAATTACTTTTTTCCTATGTTGCTGTCACTTAAGGAGTAGAAATCTGAAATTACTTACAGATTTTGGACTAGCCCATCTTTTGGGGGTTCTTAGGGTTTCTTTAGTTTTAAAAGCACTTAGTAAATGGCAGTTGCTCCATCCAACTGCCACAAAAGTGTACGGTGAGCAGGGAGGCTGGCCAGCATCATTGTGTAAATCTTTTTCAGGGTAGGTCTTTATAAAGAATAAAGGCCATGCTGAGACTCTCCCATGAAGAGATGGACTAAACCTGTCAGTACTGTCAGATTTCTATTACCTACACTAAGTGACAGCAACATAGAGGAAAAGTCATTTAGGGCTCATTTTACTCAGGAAGAAATGTGCTTATTATTTGTGTGTGTTTTCAATTTTAAGATTTTCGTGACAGTTCTTAATTAAACATGCCGACCAAAAGGTATTTTAGAGATACCTTAACCACTTGCCAGCAGTCTCACATTAAAGGGATACTTAAGTCAAATTAAAAAAAATGAGTTTTACTCACCTGGGGCTTCCCTCAGCCCCCTGCAGCTGTCCGGTGCCTTCACAGCATTGCTCCGATCCTCCTGTCCCCGCTGGTGGCTCCCTCAAGTTTCGGCGACAGCCGCCGACAGGCTGGGAACGCGAGTGATTCTTCGCGTTCCCAGCCACAATAGCGCCCTCTATGCTGTTATTGCAGCCTTCTTGCCGCAATAACAGCATAGAGGGTGCTATTGTGGCTGGGAACGCGAAGAATCACTCGCGTTCCCAGCCTGTCGGCGGCTGTCACCGAAACCGGAAGCAGCCGCCGGCGGGGACAGGAGGATCGGAGCGATGTTGCGAGGGCACCGGACAGCTGCAGGGGGCTGAGGGAAGCCCCAGGTGAGTAAAACTCGTTTTTTTTATTTGACTTAAGTATCCCTTTAACATTCTATACATTTATGTAAACATGTAAAACAGTACATAACATTAAACGGTACATTAAAAATAAAGTGGTATATTAAACAAGACCATAAGGGTAAAAAAAAAAATACATAACCACTCCCAATTCCTTCCTATTGGTCAAAATAAAGTAACAATACCACACCCACCCACCCACCTTGTTTTAACGTACTGGAAACGTGTGCTACATAAATTATAAACTGTGGAAAACGGATCCATTTAAAAGAAAAAACTGGATACACCGCAGGCTACCCCCTTCTCACTATTCCAGCGCTGAGACCCCCAAAATTTGTAGCCGCCCTGTATGAGAATGAACACTGGCACGCTGCACAAGGCTAAGAATGACTCGCGCAGTAGCACTGAGCCATGGCTCAGTAGGAAAAGCAGAGCCCATTTGGCTCCATTTTTAGAGCGGCTTCATCGACAAGCCCTGGTCAGCTGGCTTGGGGGGTGGGGTGTCTCAGTGTTTGAACGCCGAGGAGAGAGAACTTGCAGAAAGCTTCTCGATTATGTCTTCTTGGGAAAATATCCATTGGGGCACTTTATTCGATACAGGTACACTTGAAGATGGTTTTACTTCTCGTTGACTCTGTTATGAGCTGTAAGCACAGGCTGATTGAATCTTTATTTTATACCATGTCCTGACCGAATGAGAATTTTTATAGACCTTTTAATAGGCTCTTCTTAATGTAAACTCTAAACACAGCATGTAATTAAAACAGGACCTCGACAAGCCTAAACCTGCAGCACAAGGTACCCACATGCTATTTCCATTATCGGAGGACTCTCTGAAGGGTGCTGCTCAAGATATCAGTCATTATGAAACGCTGCTGAAGAAAGCAGAAAAATCAGGCAAGCCTGGCCAGCCGCTAAAGTCATACAAACTGGCTCAGTAACAGAAGGTCAAGCCAGCAAGCTTGGCTGATACAGGAACTGAGCAGAACTTGTTGAGGGACTTTAGTAGTGTTCTGGGTGTGTGTGGTAGGTCCTGATACAGCAAAGTTCCTGTTATCCGGAATTTACTCAACCGGAAGTCTCAACTAACCAGCATGACCGAGGGGATAACAGGGACTGTGTGTTGTTGTTTTTTTGTTTTTACGCCATAAAATCCTCACCGAGTGTCCAGCGCCGTCTTCTAAGCTTCCTGTCACTCCTAGCGGCTTTCTGGCATCCATGTATGGCTCCCAGTGTGTCATGTGACCTGACTCGGGTCAGGTGACACGCCTCGAGCCGTGCACAGGAAAGAAGACGACGCTGGACACTCGGTGAAGATTTTAAAGCAGTAGGATTAGCCATACTATGCCAGGGAAAAAAAAACACAAACGCATATAAGTAGATAAAGACTTGCTCTACTTAGATAACACATGTATTGTACTGTCCACATTTTGATTTCAGTGAATGAAATAGTAAATGAAGAGAATTCTGTTCCTGGTGGGGGCCATGTCTTTTGCCCACAGTTTAGGCTAAATCCTGATGTCATTTCTGCCCTTTACTTTTTTTCTTTTCTCCTCCAATCGCTGAGTCACCTCAGCCTTGCTTGTAAACACAAGTGAGCAGGGGAACGTGTTTCAGATAACAGCTAGGCAGGGTAATAAATGGAAGAGGAGGAATATATCATTATAGATAAAAAGAACCCCCAGCATGCAACTGTTTGGCACTGACTACTAAAGGGCCAGTGCTCCTTAAGTATATAACTCCAAATCATAACAGCAGAAAAAGTTTTGAATGCAGGATTAGCATCTTTATCACTTAATACACTCAGACCAGTTGCTGTTGAAATTTGATCTTTATGGTGACAATACCGCTTTAAAGAGACTCTGTAACAACATTTTTCAGCCTTATTTCTTCCATCCTATAAGTTCCTATACCTGTTCTAATGTGGTGTGTCTTACTGCAGCCTTTCCTAGTTGCACAGTGGCTGTATTTTCTCTGTTATATAATCTAATCTTCTTTCCTTTGTCGGCTGAGACAGGAATGTGCTGCTCTGCTGTGATAGGGAGAAGCTATACACACCCTCTCCACGCCCCCTCCAGGCTCTGTGTGAGTCACGGACTGAGCTTCTCTTAGCCTATCACATGCTGGTTAGCAGCCATGTTTTTTGTTTGTAAACGCTGCCTAAAACTGGCAATAACAAGCCAGGATTGCAGCAGGGAGTGGCAGAAACAGCACAGAGGGGCCCAGGAGAACATAATGAATAGAATGGTATGCTTTTTATTGTAAGAATTTTAGAGTACAGATTCTCTTTAAGCGGCATGGGGGAGGTTTGTGGTTTTTTTTGTTTTTTGTTTTTGTTTGTTTTTGCCAGTAGCTCAAGCAGGCGGTAAGCACTGGTGCTGGATGCTGGGGACTTTGCTGCATATGGAGGCACATGGCATGGTGGAGGGTATTCTCGCTTTGCAGCACTAGAGCCTTATGTTTGATTCTCAGTCCAGACATTATTTCTATGGAATTTACATATACTTCCTATATTTGTGTGGGTTTCCATCAAGCACTCTGGTTCCCTCCCACATCACAAAACAAAGTTAAAATTAACCTGAAGTGAGAGGAATATGAACCATGCCAGTTGCCTGGCTGCCAATCTGAGTTTTTGGCTTTAGTTGTGTTTGAGTCACACGCTTGCAACAAGCATGCAGCCAGTGGAGTCACACCAGAGTCGCCAGCATCTGACCTGCGTGCTTATTCTGGGCCAGCGACTTAGTGTACCTGTAGGGAAAAAGTGACCCATTTAGATACTTTCCTCAGTAAAGTGAAGCTTCAGGACAAATGGCTTTTTCCACCAAGTTTTAGTGGCTCCATGCTACTGCACAGTGTGGCTGTGCTCGTTCACGGATGGAAGCGCAAATGCAAACTTCCAGAGGGTCACAGCTCTGGGTTGGTGGTCTGTAGGGCATACATATAAAATCGCCGCCAGGAGACTAGAGCGCAGGATACAGCCGATATATGGCTTATCCTGCTGCTGCACAAGTCCCGGCGGCGTTAATTACTATTCCCCCTCCAGGTCCATGTGGATAGTGGGAAATTCTGTAATTCAGCTTCCAGCTATTCCTGGTGGCTGAATTACAGTGTTTTAAAAGTAACTTCAGCTCCATCTTCTGACAGCGCCGAAGTTAATCACTGCTTGCCGCTATATTATCCTCTTTGTCTGGGAGGACGTGGGAAGCCTCTTGTCAAAGTTGCAGGTTTGCTTTAAAGTGGACCCAAATTAAAAATACAAGATTTCAGAAATAAAATCTATTTTCTAAATTATAATAATAAATAGCAGCCTTTTTTCAGCTGCATGATGACAAATCTAAAATATTTTACATTTATTGGAGAAACCCCTCCCTTCCTTTCATATTGCCGGGATTTTTCCTGCAAACTGGTGGAGTAGATGGTGTCCGGCAAAGGAGGAATTGCTAATGGCTGCCACCTGTATAACTCTAGTTATAAAAAGTTATAAAAAGAGAAGGGTGAAAAGCATGCACTACAATGCTCATAGGCTTGAAGGGGTGTTTATTTATCTTTGTATGTGTCAGAGTGGTGCAACTAAAAATTTTGAACTAAAAAAAAGTTTGGTTTGGGTCCGCTTTAAAGGATACCTGACCTATCGTTGGATTACTACAACTAATTACAAAGGTATGTTCTCTTTGCTTGTACAAACCTCTGTGCACTGTCCGATGCCCTGCATGCTCCCACTGGTCCCTGTTATCCCCGGCAGAAAAGGAGGCAGGCAGATGAGGCAGACTTCTAATTTCCATCCCACTCACGCCCTATTAAAGAGAGTCTGAAGCGAGAATAAATCTCGCTTCAGACCTCATAGTTAGCAGGGGCATGTGTGCCCCTGCTAAAACGCCGCTATCCCGCGGCTTAATGGGGGTCCCTTCACCCCCAAATCCCCTCGGTGCAGCGGGGGAGCGCTTCCTGGTTGGGGCAGGGCTAACCCCCGCAGCCCTGCACAAGCGCGTCTGTCAGATGCGTATCTCCGCCTCTCCCCCGCCCCTCTCAGTCTTCCTTCACTGAGAGGGGCGGGGGAGAGGCGGCGATGCGCGTCTGATAGACGCGCTGAGAGGCAGGGCTGCAGCCGTTAGCCCTGCCTCCAGGAAGAAGAAATTTCATGACCAACTTGCGACCAACTATTGCGGGGGTGGGTTTGGGGGTGAAGGGACCCCCGTTAAGCCGTGGGATAGCGGCGTTTTAGCAGGGGCACACATGCCCCTGCTAAGTATGAGCTCTGAAGCGAGATTTATTCTCGCTTCAGAGTCTCTTTAAGCTTGCTCTCAAATATTCAGCAACACAGAAGAAACACTGACTCCATTTTCTATATGGAGGTGCAGGGATTCAGAAATGAGTGGAGGCCAAACAGGACACCTTAAGGACGTCAGAAGATGGCAGATGGAGTGTGCCGGGGTGAGTATTATGTACATATCTTTCTTTATTCTCCGGGTTTGTTTCACGTAAGTTGTTTTTTGAAGTATAAGAGGCAGAGCATCAGCATAGATGTCAGGCAACAGACATTGTTTATTGCAGATTGAAGATGGCAGCCTCCATATTCCTCTTACTTCAGGTTCCCTTTAATTATTCTCCTCAAAATGGGCCTTGATAAGGACATCAGACTATGCCTGTGGTAGGGATAAGATTGTGAGCTCTGCTTCTATAGAATCAATCGATTGATCAGAAATCGATTCTATCGATTTGTGGATGATTTTGATCAATTTGATCTATCTGACAGGATGGAAAATCTAGGTCGATCTGCTGCTGGCATCAGATCGATGGCCCATAGAGTTGCATTGGATCTAATGGTCCAATAATGCATTTAGATCGATTTCCAATAGATTTCATTCTGAAATCTATTGGAAATCTGTTCCTAGTGTGTGGCACACATCCAGGGCGTAGCAATAGGGGTTGCAGAGGTTGCGACCACATCGGGGCGACGAAGGGCCCTCCCTCAACTGCAGTATTAGTTCTCTATTGGTCCTGCGCTCATAATAATGACTTCTATAGATACTTTGATATGGTAGTAATCATTAACAAACTGCTCCCCATCCCCTTCTTGCACCTCAGATACTGTAGTTGCCATTGGCAGGTTTTGGTGCGCAGTATCAATTGTTAGGTACAGAGTGCTTGGGGGTGCCCAATGTAAAACTTGCATCGGGGCCCACAGCTCCTTAGCTACACCACTGCACACATCAGATTGGATCTGACAGGCATCTGCCAGAAATCTATCTGATGGTTGAATCTGCTGCAAATCTATAAGTGTATGGCCACCTTTAATGACAAGACTACATATATTCTGTACAAGAGGAGCGGGGAAGATGTCAGCACTATATAAATACTAAAACTGGCCATGATGGGGACATCATACTATGGGCTTGATCACTTAAAGGGAAGGTTCACAGTGGATACAGCCCGGAGGACATCCGATGACGTCAGCGCGCCCCCGTGAGGCTCATTTTGGAGCGCAGAAGAGCCCGACCTGGCAGCCGGCCTGGCCAGGTCGGGTGCGCCACCGGAGGAGACCAGGAGCCTGCGGAGCGGCGCAGAGGGCACGTCCTGCCACGGGCTGGAGGAAGCCCCAGGTAAGTGGATTAACAATTTTATTTATTTTTATCCACCGTGAACCTTCCCTTAAGCTGCGCTGCTAAAGCGTTTGCTTTTTTTTTTTAAATATTCAATCCCACTTTAAGCAGTAGTATCCCATGATGCACTTGTGTGCAGCTTTCTAAGTGTCCACCTGTAGCGGTTTAGTAAATCTCTTGGAGGATGTTTAAAAATAACATTCGGAGATGCACTTTACATTCTGCACCCCCTGACAGCCCTCTCACTGGATGGTATGTGTACCTGGGTTTCCACGTTACATAACTTCTTAGAAGAACCATTACCAGTTTCCTTGTGTGATTTCTGACACATCTTACCTGTGTGTTTCCAGAGGGTGGTGACAGAGAATGGAAATCAGTACCTCTATAGGAAGCTGTGTCTGTGTGCCGGAGCCAAACCCAAACTCATCGAGAATGGCAATCCCTATGTGTTAGGAATACGAGACACAGACAGTGCCCAGGTATGTGCCAGAAGTATCAAACCTTTATTATGAAGTTGTCATTGTTTTTTTTAGGTAATCTCAAGTTGTAACAAGTATTATCATTCTATGTTTAATGTGGTTTATAATTCTTATAGCAGTTTGCATTCTCATATGATTTCTAGTGTGTGTTCTGTACTTATGCGATATGTAACACGTGTGACCGTTTACATTCATGTAAGAATCACGAATACAGTTATTTTTTTTGAGCTCAACTTTTACAGCACAGACAGGAAGTCTGCTCATATAGTCTAGACATAGTTGGGCTGGATTTACCAAATGGCACTGTAGGCACGTGCCTACAGGCTCCTGATGATGGAAAGGCAGCATACTTCCCTCCCCGAGTGCCTCCCTCCTTCCTTCCTTATGCTGAGTCCAGAGTGCAGTGAAATAAGAGGTCACTCACCCGACTCAGCATTCCACTGACCAGATCTACCTTTAATTGGAGTCACCTCTGGCCAGAGCAGGGACAAGGTCCTCCAGCACCCAATGCTGAGACACCAAAGTGCGCCCCTCCACCCCTCCCACCCCAGCTGTCACTCACTCATTGCTGTTAGACTAAGGCCCGGTTCACATTAGCGTTCGCTATACGGATTTTCCGGATCTGATCCGGACCGCATACTGTACAAACGGAACGTACGTTCCGCATACCAATGTAAAGTCTATGCGGACGTTCACACGTGTCCGTTCCGTACAGTACGGAGCCGGACCGGATCCGGACTCTTTTCCAACATGCGCTATTTTTTGGGTCCGGATCTCCGGCCCACACACCCGGACCGGAGCCGGACCTGAGCCTGACAGCACCATCCGGAACACAGAAACCAATGGGGAACGGAAGGCACAGAACACACTGCCTACAAAAACCTGACGTTCTACCCCACTTCCTAGGCGTATCCAAGCAGCCATTTCGGATGGGGACACATGGGCCAAGCATGTCTGGAGTGGAGCAGCAGTGACAGACGTGCTGGAGCTGTTTGGCAGAATGTCGGAGGTGGAGGTGAGGCCTACAGCGGAGGAACCTGATTCTACAGGTGCACCAGGTGCACCTTCTGCTGACCCCAACATTCTTTTATTTAAATTTAACTATTTTTTGCCCACGGATCCGGATGGCAGCCTGATGCATGCCTGATACAAACGGACCGGATCCGGATCGGAACCGCACGGTTCTGATCAGGATCAGGTCCTGATCCGATCAGGATCCGGTCCGTTTACTTGCCAAAACGCAAGTGTGAACAGGGCCTAAGAGGGCCACAGGGCCCACAACCTCCCCAACACCTTAATATATAGTTATCTGGCTTGCAGTCATTGCTATGTATCCCCTTTTCTTATTTCTTTCTGCTTCATACACAATTAGGAATGACAGCTGAATGAATTGTGCGCCCCCTCCTACACTGCGCCCTGAGGCTGGAGCCTCTCCAGCCTATGCCTCGGCCCGGCCCTGCCTCTGGCTACCTAACACTAAATGGCACCGGTAGCTACTTATGCCAGGTAAGGGATGAGTGACAGGTGGGCCAGACAGCACACTTGCGGTGCAATTTGGCTTGGGTTTGTAGATTTATGAAGGGTGAAGTGTAGGGAGCCAGGACATTTGTGCCTATAGGCTCTTGTGATGTAAAATCAGGCCTGGACATAGTACATCTTGACGCTCGTGTACTAAATGTTTATACAAAAGATGTAACTTGGAGGTCAAAGACAAAACGTCTACACATATGGTCCAGACTGGTTTATCTTGTAACTTGTGTACTTGGCTGTGTACAGAACATTGTCAGTGTTTGAGCTGCTGTAACTGTGGGCCAATAAACAAGTATACATCACTATATAACCATGTCCTTTCCTCTTTGTGTTTCAGACCTTCCAGAGACATCTTGCCAAGGCCAGGCGAGTGGTGGTAGTGGGGAATGGAGGCATTGCGCTGGAACTTGTGTAAGTGTTGTGTGCTTGGATTGTCAGCTCTGTGTGATCAGAGAGAGGTGACTGAGATGCTTCGTAAAGAAGCCATCAATTTGTAGCCACCTCCGATCTGTTGTGCAGAAGGTAGAATCTGCTCTGCTAATCTCAGTCAATGTTATTCGCAGTGCTCCCTGAAAGCATTTTTTTTCTTTTTTGTGACTTTACAAGTTGTATGTTCTTGCCAAATAATGTTCAATAACTGCGCCTCCAATGGTCAAAAAAACAGTGGCAAAAAAACCAGTCCGGATCGCAGCAATGCAAGGGTCACTTCACCCTGTGAGACAATCGGCAAGTAAAAACCACTGTGCTTCCAATACTCCACTTGTATTCCCAGCAAAAGTCACCCTGAAAAACAATATTACAATCTGCACATAGTGCTGAGTACTGCTTGGGCTAGTTCACATATAGCACCCCGTGCTGCACTCCTGCGGGTAGTTCCACCACCATGGAAGGGATAAGCAGATTCCCCCTCCCCCTCCCCCTCCGTGATTTCACTCACCAGAAGTGCGTCTTGCTCAATTGCCTGTAGTGTAGGTAGTCAGCCAAGGAGGTCATTACTCCAGTAATAACATCTAAAATCTTTATTAAAAGTCAGGGATGACCGATAGGACCGGCATACAAACTGGCCGCTTGACCGAGAGCAGCACGTCGGCTTCGGCTCACCCTGCTTCCTGTGACGTCAGTCCTACACGTTTCGTCACGCTCGTGTCTCATTCAGGGGCTGAATTGCCTCTAAGGTAGTGCCAACACTGCCTGTAAGTCCTCTGTTGTATCCTTTTTAGCTATAGATCTGAACAGTGGCATAGTGGTTAGTCCTTTTACCTTGCAGCGCTGGGTCCCCGGCCAGGGCAATATCTGCACAGTTTGTATGTTCTCCCCCTGTCTGCGTGGGTTTCCTCCAGGCACTCAGGTTTCCTCCCACATCCAAAAAACATACAGATAAGTTAATTGGCTTCCCCTAAATTGGCCCTAGACTACCATACAATACACTACACGATACATAGACATATGACTATGGTAGGGATTAGATTGTGAGCCCCTTCTGAGGGACAGTTAGTGACAAGACAGTTTACTCTGTACAGCGCTGTGGAATATGTCAGCGCTATATATATACACTAAATAATACTCTGATTGCTCTGTCTGTGTCCTCCCAGCTATGAGATTCAGGGCTGCCAGGTGGTTTGGGCAGTGAAGGACAAATCCATAGGAAACACCTTCTTTGACGCTGGAGCTGCTGAATTTCTCATCCCTCAACTGAGATCTGATAAGCCAGACACCCTCCTGGCCTGCAAGAGAACCAAATACACAGTGGAGCCCCCTGCAGGTGAGTTGCAGATGTGACCTGTTCATTGTGCTATTCCCACTGACTGGTTCAACACAACATGCATTAAAGCGTACATGAACTCAGAACTTCCTCTCTGCTCTAAAAGATACACCACAGCATAATAACCTCTAAAGAAAAACATGTCTTTGTTACAGCAGATACAAATCCTGCAATAAATCTCCAGTATTTCCACTTCCTGCTTTCATGGAAGCAGACATATTGTTAACATCCTGTGCTTTCAGATGAACTTCTCTGCCGTGGCAGTCAGGTGACACGGGAGAGATCACATTTACAATTAGTCACAGATGAGGGGGAATTAGACAGGCTAAACTCTAAATACATACAGGGTGCATCTCTCTGTTTTCCTTCTTCCCTGTGCAAGAGTTCAGGTCCACTTTAACTCAATGGTTAGGTTTATTTACTATTTGACTTATAGTTCTAGCAATACCAATACACTTGTAGTGATAATTCATCTGAAGTTATTGCTATTGGTGAAGGAATTGTTTAAAGTGGAAGTTACATGTCTTCAGATAATGACTCCCCTGTCAATTGTCCAGTGTTGTGTATTATTATGTTAGCACTTTATAAATAAAAGTTTAATCATGAAATGGATTGGCCTACATCATATGGAATGGTTGAATTGTTTACCTAAATTCATGTAAGTGAATCATGTGGCTTACAACACACCTGAAATAAGAGGGATATGGCGGTTGCCATATTAATTTAATTTTAACCACCCTGGCGTTCTATTAAGATCGCCAAGGCGGCTGCGGGAGGGTTTTTTTTTTTTTAATAAAAAAAAAAACTATTACATGCAGCCAACTGAAAGTTGGCTGCATGAAAGCCCACTAGAGGGCGCTCCGGGCGCGTCATTCTAATCGCCTCCGGCGCTCAGAAGTAACAAGGAAGGCCGCGATGAGCGGCCTTCCTTGTTTCGCTTTCCTCGTCGCCATGGCGACGAGCGGAGTGACGTCATGGACGTCAGCCGCCTCCGATCCAGCCCTTAGCGCTGGCCGGAACTGATTGGTCCGGCTGCGCAGGGCTCGGGCGGCTGGGGGGACCCTCTTTCGCCACTGCTCGTGGCGGATCGCCGCAAAGCGGTGGAGATCAGGTAGCACATGCTGCTGGCAAAGTGCCGGCTGCGTGTGCACCGTTTTATTTGGAGAAAATCAGCCTAGCAGGGCCTGAGCGGCACCCTCCGGCGGTAATGGATGAGCTGAGCTCGTCCATACCGCTAAGGTGGTTAAACAACACCAGTTGCCTGCTTGTGCTGCTGATCCTCTGCCTCTAATACTTTTAGCTATAGGCCCTTAACAAGCATGCAGCAGATCAGGTGTTTCTGACTGACGTCTGCCTGGATTAGCTGCGTATTTGTTTCGTGTGTGTGATTCAGACACTACTGATGCCAGGAATACTACTGACAGCCAGGTAACTGGTATTGTATAATAAGAAAATATGACAGCCATCATATGCCTCTCACTTCTGGTGTGACTCAGCAGAAAACCGCAGCTTCCCTGCACTGATTGGAGGGATATACAGCAGTCCCTAGTATCCGTCAGTAGCGGGGACCGCCTGATGCCGCATACATGTGCTTGCTGGTTACTTGAGCAATACTTGCTGAGCCTCCAGTGATGTCCTGTAGCCTTTCTGTTGCTCCTAGCGGCTTTCCATCGTCCTCCTTGCATGGAAGCCGGCTTGTCACCTGACCCGCATTGGGTCACATGACACGCACGGATTCCAGAAGCCACTAGGAGCTATAGGAAGGCTGCAAGATGTCCCTGGCTGAGCGGTGAGTATTTTAATGCCTGCATACACGCGAATATGTTATCCCCTCAGGCTTGCAGGTTAGTTTGCCTGAGTTCCGGATAACTGGGACTTTGCTATAATTGGGTGAGGGGCGTAGAGTACAAGCTTGTGAAAAAAAAAAAAAAAATGAACAGTAGAATATCAGATAGGAAAGTTTTCTTAAATTTTCTCAAGATCAAGAAGATCTCAGCACAAACATTTCTCATCACAATGCACTGCTAGCCAGCTCAGGGTGAACATTTTAAAAAGGGCGTTGTGGTAACGCTAGCTAGCGGAATATCTGTAAAATTATCAATATTCCACTACAGTAGAATCTGGTTATAATAAACTCTGATATAGTACACCTCTGGTTTTAATAAGTTCCCAAGTCCTGACCATGCACCTGCCATGCACCTGTAAAAAGCTGACGGATTGGCCAGGTCCCTTGAAGTGTACTTTAAGTCTACTGTACTTAATTCCAACCTTCACCCATATTTTATTATGGCCTAACCTTATTCTCACACAAGCCCTCGTTCTTGATGCCTAATTGTAACGGAATTCTAACCCTTCGGACCCCCCCCCCCCCCCCCCCCTGCCGATGCCTGAGGACTCCTTGCTGATGCCTGACCCTAATTCCTAAACCTAGAACCCATACTCCACTTACCTCTGCCAAGGCCTAACCCTATCTGCTGAGTGCCATAGTGCACCTATATTAATGGTTTTGCACTCACCATTTGTAGCTGCAGTTTGTATAGCTGGTGGCCCCAAATTACCTATAATAGTCTCTAATAGCAGCTATTAACATGGGTTAATAGTATTAACCCATGTATTACCTCTGGTGCCCAATTTAACTGCTTCTAGCCCAGGGGACATAATTACATATTCTGGTTTTATTTTTATTTTTTTAGGGCAGGGAGAGTCCTGGATGGGCAGTGCGTTGGGGCCAGACTGGCATGAGGGGATGAATCTGAAAGCTGCAGAGGGGGTGAGTCTGCAATCACTGGACACACTTATCCTGCTGGAACCATTTCCTGTGTCACCACCTGTGTATGCTCTTCTCCCTGCAGGTCTCCCGCTGTGTCCACATAGAGGGGGAGTGTGAGGTGCTCAGGATCCTCTCACTTGGGGAATTCAAGAAACTGAATATCCTGGCACAGACTGTCCCCAGAGGAAATGATGCAGAGAGCAGTGCCACCTCCCACACTGGTAGGTATTATGGGATGCGGAATCAACCATATTCTTGATTGTCATTTTCTCTATAGGGCCCAGAGCCTTCCCTTTCCTTAGGTAAGTATTCAACTGTTTTGTTTTTGTTTTTTTCTATAGTTTCCCATGGATTTTAAAGTGAATCTGAGCCGAAGCTCGGGTTTAAAATCTCCTCCTCCGTGCTACTGCACATGTGTGGGCGGGCTCAGTCGGCTATTTGCGCACACTTGAACCAGGAAGAGGAGCTGCGCAGCCCCAATGTGATTAGTGACAATGCATTGTCGCTAATCTTCTGGGGGGGGGGGGGTGGTCACGCTTAGCAACGGGGGACCAAGGAATAGCGAGGGAAGCCTTAATAGAATCCTGAGGCTTCCCTCTCTTAAGGTAAGTATCTGATTTTGTACCAGAGCTTTGGCTCCGGTGCACTTTAACCACCTGAGCGGTCTGGACGAGCTCAGCTCGTCCAACACCGCCGGAGGCTGCCGCTCAGGCCCTGCTGGGCCGATTTTAATGAAATAAAAAGCAGCACACGCAGCCGGCACTTTGCCAGCCGCGTGTGCTACCTGATCGCCGTCGCGTGCAGCGGCAAAAGAGGGTACCCCCAGCCGCCCGAGCCCAGCGTAGCCGGAACAAACAGTTCCGGCCAGCGCTAAGGGCTGGATCGGAGGCGGCTGACGTCAGGACGTCGGCTGACGTCCATGACGTCACTCCGCTCGTCGCCATGGCGACGAGGTAAGCGAAACACGGAAGGCCGCTCATTGCGGCCTTCCGTGTTACTTCTGGCCGCCGGAGGCGATCAGAAGAACGCATCCGGAGCGCCCTCTAGTGGGCTTTCATGCAGCCAACTTTCAGTTGGCTGCATGGAATAGTTTTTTTTTTATTTAAAAAAAAACCTCCCGCAGCCGCCCTGGCGATCTTATCAGAACGCCAGGGTGGTTAACTACCTAACGACCACATCACGCCAATGGGCGTGAACGCGGCGGCAGCCCCAGGACCGCCTAATGCTGATTGTCGTCAAGTCCTGGAGCTGCAGTTTACTACGGAATGCGTGCACGCGCATGAGCGGTCGTTCCCTGCTGGTTCACGGAGATCCGCTCTGTGATCAGCCTGCTAGCCGTTATCGCGGCTGTTTCCGGAAGAAAGGGGAAGTAAATCCCCTTTGTTTAACTTAGTACAGCGCTGTAATCTCCTGTAGGGTTGTATGGGGGACACTCGGCTGTCCCTCAGAGCAGCTGGGGAATGAAGCCCTCTCTTAGGCTGATGCCTATGAGAGACGGGGAATAGAGCGATCGCCGTCCTATGGCAATTTAGAACGCCGAAGGAGGGAGGGAAAAGCCTCTCTTTTTGTAATAAAAAAAATAAATAAATAAAGAGGGCAGCAGCGATCAGAGGCCTCCTAAGAGTGTCCTATTAAGGACAAAAAAAGAGGAAAACTTCATTTGTGTGCTTAGTTGTAGGGCTGTGCAGCACGTTGACAAAGCTGCACAGCCCTCTATTGTGAAAAATGGCCTGGTCACTAGGGGGGTGTAAGCCTGTGGTCCTGAAGTGATTAAGGATGGGCTGGAGAGGTACTAGCTGGTTCAATGGTAGACTGGAGGATGTTTTCCAGCTGGGACATGATGAAGGCTTTACAAACATCAGGAAGGAGCGATGTGTCATGCTACATTCGCACTTGTTGCATTGCTCTTCATCACGGTTCGCTCGTTCGCAGCTCCCCCATCGCAGTAGCCATTAGTCTCAATGAGACATGACACACTGCAGTGCAACGCGGCGGAAGTGGTCACAACGGCGTACACTCCGCAGTATGTTGTCGAGCGGAACTGCGCGGCAGGCATTTGCGCTGGGGCCTATGGCAACTTAGCAGTCTATTGTTGGGCGGCGGTTCGGTATGCATGTGCCAATTGGGCGGAAAACAGTGACATACTTCCTGCCAAGCAGGGAGAAGTCACTGAGTGGGGGGCGGAGCTATGCATATTAACCTGTTTGCGCATTCTGCCGCAGGGTAGTTTGAACGAGGCAAGGTTGCAGTGCGATTGTCCTGCCCTGGGCTTTCTTGTGGTAAAACAATCATGTAAAAAGTGTAAAACTAGCTTGAAATGATTTTTATAGAGCACAAGGAAGCAGATTTAAATTAGAGTACCAAATAAAAACTTTAAAGTCTCAAACTATTCTGGTTAATTGTAAACAAATGTGCTCTTTTTTTCAATCCAAAGAGTTTTATTCTAATTTTCTGGTTTAGGAGGAGCACCGAACATAATGTGTTTTAGTGACTGGATGGTGTAATGGTTAAGGGCTCTGCCTCTGACACAGGAGACCTGGGTTCAAATCTCGGCTCTTGCTGTTCAGTAAGCCAGCACCTATTCAGTAGGAGACCTTGAGCAAAACTCCCTAACACTGCTACAGCCTATAGAGCGGGTCCTAGTGGCTGCAGCTCTGGCGCTTTGAGTCTGCCAGGAAAAAAGCGCAATATAAATGTTATTTGTCTTTGTGTTGAAGAAAGCTTGACTGTTCATTGAACTGCTGTGACTCTGGCGCCCTCTCTTGGTGAAATTCTAAAATCAAACATTTCTTTGGAACTGAAAGTCATTTATTTTTTTGGAACTGCGTGTTTTTATTTTGGGGTATTAATTTAACACTTCCTGTATAGCTCAGAACAAGATTTCCGTAAGATATTTGGAGGTATTCAAAAACTTTTGCAAGAACTAGGAAGTGTGCTTATCTTGTGATGCTTTGTGTCTGCCTTGTACATTACCCATGAGACCTTGCTGTGCACTTTCCAATACTTCTGCATTGTGCATTACCCATGAGACCTTGCTGTGCATTTTCCAATACTTCTGCATTGTGCATTACCCATGAGACCTTGCTGTGCACTTTCAATGCTTCTGCATTGTGCATTACCTATGAGCCCTTCCTGTGCACTTTCCAATACTTCTGCATTGTGCATTACCCATGAGAACTTGCTGTGCACTTTTCGTTGCTTCGTGGTGAAATCATTTTCAGGCTTTGATATTTCTACCAGACTTATGCTGGGAATACACGGTTCGTTTTTGCCTTCGTTTAAACCTTCGATTCGTTCGGTAAACGAATCGAGTGTTGAAAACGTATGTGAAAATAGTCATAATCTCATTATAGTTTCGATTAATAGACCCCAAAAACGAACGACTAGTGATCGAACATGTTTGATATTATCTCTCTTTATCCATCTAATCGAGCCATTGGTAGGCTTGATGGCTGTTCAGATCGATTATATATTCGTTTATGCTAGTCCGTCCCTGTAAAAAGGGATTTTCGTTTCGTTTCTTTGCAGCCTTCGATCATTGGAAAAACGAAACCATCAGAATCGGAAAAAAAAACTAAACCGTGGGTGGTGATATTAACCGTATGACTGATTATTTCGGGATCGAAAAGGACAAAAGGCACAATCGAAACGAAGGTTTAAACGAAGGCAAAAACGAACCGTGTATTCCCAGCATTAGAAGCTTATGTCAGTTGGGCTGTGTAGAGGTCCCTGTAGGAAGCCTGCATTGTTATGCTAATGCACTGTGGTCATTCAAATCCCTGCACAATCTGGGCCCTGGATACATGAAGGACCTGCTGAAGCTGCACCACACCTCTCACAACCTCAGATCAGCAAGTTCTATAAACTTGGTCACTCCCAGAGTGCACCTCAAAAAATCTGGAGATAGAGCCTTCTGTCATGCTGCCCCTACTCTTTGGAACTCCCTGCAACACCCAGTAAAGACAGCACCATCCCTGGAGCTATTTAAATCCAGACTGAAAAGCCACCTGTTTAGCCTGGCATTTCCAGACTTATAAAATTCTTCCTCTGTACCACGATGGTCGGAGCCATGCTTATGCGCTTTGAGTCCCATGGGAGAAAAGTGCTTTACAAATGTTGTTTGTTGTTGTTGTTGTCAGGGTTCATTTGTTATAGTGAACCAGAGGCCAAGCTAATGGTAAAAAAACAGACCTAAGAAGAAGGGATCCTCCAGAGGCTTCCTGTGTCATCCTTGCTGCTGCTGCCTTTTCACTGGTACACTCCTGAAGATAGTGACCATGCTCCTCTTTATGCCCGAGAGCAACCGAGCCTGCACTGTAGCCCGGAACTGCTTGTGCACGAGCGGCTCTAGCTTACTGCAAAGGCGAGGCTGTACTAACGCAGGTGTAGTACGGTCGTGCACGCAGCAGCAGTGGTCCGGAGGACAGCGTGGCATGCCGCTGCTGGATCCAGAGGCTTTCCTCTTCTTAGGTAAGTATCTGTTTTTCACTGTTGGCTTCACCTCTGGTACATTTTATACTGCCATCACTGATACACATACAAGGATTGCCACCCGGCGGGATTAGTACCCGATCTCTTGGCCAACATTGTAGGGCTGTCACTGTACAGATGCTTGGCAGGCTAGCCACGTGTTCTGTTGCTAAGCGGGAGGGGCAGAGGGCTGAAGGAGATTGACATGCCAGGTGAGTGGAGTGGGGAGAACAAAGTTCTCGGCTGGTGATTGGATGAATTGATCCGCCCGGCTGATCACTGGCCGAGGCATCAAGATTTTTGGCAGAGGAAGACGTTATTGGCCGCCTTGGCCAAGTTTCACCTAGCGTGTGTTTGAAGCTTGAGGGTTGCATCGTATGTTTTGTGACTCGCAGCAGTGATGCACAAATCCTTGGGAACAGAAAAGGATTGCGCTGCTTAGGTGCCCATGGGGATGTACAGAGGCCTGGCTAGCAGGTCCTCTGACCCCATTCCCTACATAACCTTACCAAAAAAAGTGTCCCACTTTACCGTAATCATGTCTTCTCATCAGGGACTGCCCTGTTGTGTATTTCAGAGGAGTGGCCGGTGTATGTGGAACTGACCAATGGAAGGACGTACGGCTGTGACTTCATCATCAGCGCTACAGGCGTGGTGCCGAACGTGGAGCCCTTCCTTACAGGGAATAATGTGAGACTGCTGAATGTTATGTCCTTGGTTTTATTATTTTCAATCAGCTTCCCCGCTACACGCCACAAAGCAGCCCATTGAGGGAAAACTAAAAGTGACCATTCTCGGTCATATCTGGGGAAAGAAATCACTACAGCAGCATATTCTTTAGAGTACTACTGTAGGGGGAAAAGAGTGGAACTTACCTGGGGCTTCTAATGGTCCCCTGCAGACGTCCTGTGCCCGCGCAGCCACTCTCTGTCAGTGACCTCTGACCCTCAGCTAGTTTAGCGGTGCATGCGTAATAAAACATTTTTGTCTGTAAGACCGTGCTTCCAGTGTTCCCGCCATCTCATGCACTTGCATGTCTCACACTAGGGCAAGTGGGAAGATGTGCAGTAGAAGGGGATGAAGCAGAACAGCCTAAGCCTAAAATGTGTTACTGCTCCTGCTCTGCTAAACTAGCTGAGGGTCTTGGGTCGCCTGGCTGTCCTGCTGATCCTCTGCCTCTAATGCAGGGTGGGCCGTTTATATGGATACACCTTAATCTGCCCATATATATGGATACACCATTTTATGTGAATGGTGAAGTTAACAAACAAAACCACCGCTATTGGTCTGACACTAACCCACATTGGATGGATCCCTCCAACACTGTTGGAACAAAAAAATTGATGGTATGGGGTGTATCCATAGATAAGGTGTATCCATATAAATGGCCCACACTGTACTTTTAGCCATAGACCCTGAATATGCATGCAGCAGATCAGGTGCTCTGACTGTGGTTGGATTAGCTGCATGCTTGTTTCTGGTGTGATTCAGACACTACTGCAGCCAAATAGATCAGCAGGGCTGCCAGGCAACTGGTATTGTTTAAAAGGAAAGACTTATGGCAGCCTCCCTGTATTTCTCGCTTAACGTGCTTTAAAGGACTTCCGGTGCGAGAATGGGGAAACAGATTTTACTCACCTGGGGCTTCTTCCAGCCCGTCGCCGCAGCCCCGGTCATCTGCGTTGTCCCGCTGGCCGCCTGTTAAGATTGCAACCCCGGCGGCGGGTTGCTCTTCTACCCCTGCACTGGCATTTGTGCCCGCGCGTACTGCGCAGGGGCAGTACGCGCCAGATGACGAGGGGCTGGAAGAAGCCCCAGGTGAGTAAAATCTATTTCCCTATTCTCGCATCGAAAGTTCTTTAAATGCATGGAATAAGAAATCTAGCACCTAAAATATTTCCCAAGCAAACTTGCACAAGCTAAAATACAATATGGTGCATGTACCCCCATGGAATACTAAGACAGGGAACACCCCCCCCCCCCCCCTCCCCTTTATGTTGAACTAAAGCTCCCTACCCAGCAAAACCTCTCCGCTTCCCTCACCCCAGCCTCTCTACTCACTGATGTTACTTTGCACCATCTCTGTTATTTGCACTGTGTTTAATGCCGTGTGTGCTGCAAACCATTTGTTGTGCTTGGCGAATAAAGTTGATTCTCATCTTTAGTTTGATGTGGCAGAAGATGGAGGTCTGAAGGTGGATGACCACATGCGGACGTCTGTACCAAATGTGTATGCCGCTGGAGACATCTGCACCGCAGGCTGGACGCCAAGTCCTCTCTGGCAACAGGTAGGTTATCAGGACTAGTGATGGTCAAGTAGATGCAAATAACTTCAAGTTGATGCAACATTTTATGCAAATTTATGCAGCTTTAAAATGAACCAATCGAATTTTGCCTCAGCAGGATTTGATTGGTTCATCTTCAAGCTGCATGAATTTGCATATAAAAGTGCATAAATTTGCATCAACTTGACCATTACTAATCAGGACCTCACATACCTGGAATCTGGGCTTGTTTAAAGAGAATCTGTACTGTAATATTCTTACAATAAAAAGCATACCATTCTATTCATTATTTTCTCCTGTGCCCCTCTGTGCTGTTTCTGCCACTCTCTGCTGCAATCCTGGCTTGTAATTAACAGTTTTAGGCAGTGTTTACAAACAAACTAACCAGCTTCTAATAGGCTCAGCTAAGCATAGTGTGTGAGTCATTCAGAGTGTGCAGGGGGCCTGCAGAGGGTGTGTATCGCTTCTACCAATCACAAGCAGCCCTGCACATTCCACACAATCAAGCCTTAGCCCGACAAACAGGACAGAGGAAAGATACATTGATTTATTACAGAGACAGTGCAGTTAGGAAAGACTGCAGTAAGCCAGAGCAGATTAGAACAGGCATAGGAACTTATAGGATAGAACAACTAAGGCTGAAAAATTTGTTACAGAGTCTCTTTAAGGCAGTAAATGAGACGAACCCTATTGATCTTATTCCACAAACTATTGCACAAGCCTCCAACTCAAGCAATGCTCTATAAGGACTCTTATGCTACATACACACTTGAAAGATAAATGAAAGATCACAGACCAAGTTTACCCCCTTCCATGTAGTATGAGAGCCATAGCTACACGGTCTTTTCTATGGAACTGAACTCCCCATCAGATAAAAATCTTTGCAAGATGCTGCACACAAAGATGCTGTACACATGCAACAGATCAGTATCCGCAAAAGATCTGTTCCTGCAAAAGATCCGTTCCTTCAAAATGCATTCATAGTCTATGATCTGCAGATCCTCATACATACCTTGTTTAACAGACATTCATCTGCAGATCAGATCCACCAGGATGGATCTTCAGATATGCAGATGAATGTCTGTTAAACAAGGTGTGTATGAGGATCTGCAGATATCATAGACTATGAATGCATTTTGAAAGAACAGATCTTTTTCAGGAACTGATCTTTTGCAGATACTGATCTGTTGCATGTGTACAGCATCTTTGTGTGCAGCATCTTGCAAAGATTTTTATCTGATGGGGAGTTCAGCTCCATAGAATAGACTGTGTAGGGTATGGCTCCCATACTACATGGAAGGGGGTAAAATTGGTCTGTGATCTTTCATTTATCTTTCAAGTGTGTACACACCATAACTCAGCTGAATGCGCTTGTCCCTGGAAAAGGAATGAGTTCACGCTTCTCTATCGTATCTACTCTCTATTATCTCCTGAAGTGTTACCAGCATGAAATCTATTAAAAATGTATAAAACTGAGAGCTGTAGAATGAAATATAATCCAAGTGACGGTGGCTTCAGGAGGTGGAGTGCCTTCTTTCCCTATCACCCCACCTCCTAAGGCCACCTTCACTGGGATTGTACCTCTTGTATGTTTGGGCTGGTGCACACCAAGAGCGCTTCTGAGCACTTTGAAAAGTGCTTGGCTAATGTATTTGAATGGGATGGATCTCTTGAGCCCGATGTGATTTTACCCAAATGCAAACGCGGGTCCTGCAGGATTTCTGAGGCGATTCAGCCTCAATGTTAAGTATAGGAAAGTAAAGTAGGTGAAGTGAGGAGCACCCTTAGCAAAAGCAGGTGTGCCTCGACCCCGTCCCAGTGCCTCTTGGGACAAGTGCAATAGAAGTAATGGATGGGTCGGCACCACTAAGTAGTGCAAATAGCTCTTTTATTAGGTCACAAGCAAGAAGTTTTAAATCAGGATGATACCATTTATTGGCTAACTACAAATGAATAAGAATAAACAAGCTTTCGGCCTTGCAGCCTTCGTCAGGTTTACATCCTGTTAGTTTGCAAGCTGGTGGTACAGACAGCTTATATACATGCAACATCAAAAGGGAAAACAGATATTTTTTTCAAGCATAAATACATCATTAAGATGCCTTAATACAAACAGACCATCTAAATGGGGTAAGATAAGGATCCTTGTTTACTTTATTGCTCACAGACCTGGTATTAGGATTGACCCAGAGGTATCGTAAATTCTTAGTTCACAAGTTCAGCTAGGGTGGCTGAGACAGTTCATATATCATCAATCTCATACCAATATAGAAAGTTGTTGTCCTTATTCAGACCCTTCTGCACAGCTTTGAAACAATTTATAAATTTTGTTTCTGCTATTAATCGGTCATTTGACGTTTTGAAGCCGCCCTTCAGGGCAGTGACACGAAGATCATCCATGCTGTGTCCGTTGGACCGAAAGTGTGTAGCAACTGGGAGTCCAGATTTGGTATCCTTAATAGTGTGCCTGTGTCCATTCATACGTTTGCGCAGAGTTTGTCCAGTTTCTCCCACGTACATAACATTGGGGCATTTAGCACACATGATCAGATATACCAGATTGGTGGACCCACAAGAAAATTTACCTTGTATTCTGTACTCCTGTTGTGAACCTGGTATCGTTACCCTGTCAGTGGAGTAAATGTGTCTGCAGGTCCCACATATTTTTTGTCGGCAGGGTGATGTTCCGTTTTGTTGAGGCCTATTCAAAGAGCTCCTGACAATCATCTGTTTTAGATTGTGTGGTTGCCGATATGACAAGAGTGGAGGTTTAGGGAATATCGTTCTCAGTCTGTAATCCTTGTGTAAAATGGGATGAAGTTCCTTAGCAATCCTCCTTAAGATTTCCAGGTGTGGGTTGTAGGTGACAACCAAAGGGACACGTTCCTCTTTCTGGTTTTGCTTATATTTCAGGAGTTCAGTCCTGGGGATGTTGCTGGCTTTCCTGATTTGGGCCTCAGCCATGGGAGGACTGTAACCTTGTTTAATGAAAGTGTTCTTAAGGTGATCCAGGTGCTTGTCTCTGTCCATCCTGTCAGAACAAATCCGGTTGTACCTTATAGCTTGGCTGTAAATTATAGAGTTCTTAATGTGCTTGGGATGAAAACTGTCATATCTTAGGTATGTGGGACGGTCTGTAGGTTTGCGATACACAGAGGTTTGTATGTTGTTACCCCTGATGTATATGGTGGTGTCCAGAAAGTTAATCTCTGTGTGAGAGTAGGTAAGTTTCAATTTGATTGTAGGATGGAAGGCATTGAAGTTCCTGTGGAACTGGAGAAGATCATCCTCACTTGCGGACCAGATGATTAAAATATCATCAATGAAGCGGAAGTAGGCCAAGGGTTTTATGCCACATGCATTGAGGTATTCCTCTTCGATTTTAGCCATTTTTTTCCTGTTTTATACAGGAAGTCACGTCAGAGGCTAGATAGAGGAACTTCCACGTTGGAGCGCACGGAAGGTATGTTTCTGCCGCTGCCCGCCACCTGCATATAACCACACTATTTAATGCTGGAGGTGAGCGCAGAGGGGAGCGCCCGAGGTGAGGGAGGTGGGCCCGTCCCCCCTCCCCACCGACGTGCCAGCAAGCTCTCCCCTCATGCTGCGACCCCTCCAGCCCCCAAAAACGGCCCTGAGCGGGCCCGGGGAAAGGGGTGGCCTAACCTAACCTGCGGGGTGCTGCCTGTCGCTCACTACCTAACCTGGGGGTCCCTGTCACTCACAACCTAACTGTGGGGGTCCCTGTCGCTCACAACCTAACTGTGGGGGTCCCTGTCGCTCACAACCTAACTGTGGGGGTCCCTGTCGCTCACAACCTAACTGTGGGGGTCCCTGTCGCTCACAACCTAACTGTGGGGGTCCCTGTCGCTCACAACCTAACTGTGGGGGTCCCTGTCACTCACAACCTAACTGTGGGGGTCCTTGTCACTCACAACCTAACTGTGGGGGTCCTTGTCACTCACAACCTAACTGTGGGTCCCTGTCACTCACAACCTAACTGTGGGTCCCTGTCACTCACAACCTAACTGTGGGTCCCTGTCACTCACAACCTAACTGGGGGTGCCAGTTAGCCCAGCATCACCACTAGCCAACCAGCCCAGAATCACTGTCAAAAAGGCCACAGCATCACCAACAGTCAGGCCAGCATTTACTTCAGCCAGCCCGGCCACAGCATCACCGCCAGGCCTTTCAGCCCACACATCATCCCCAATCCAGCCAAAAACAGTATTGCCAGGCACAGCAGCCAGTACAGGAGAATTCAGAAGCCAGGTGAGAGGTGTCTACCATATTAAGGGGGCATTCTGCCTATTTATGTGAAATGGTGTCTATTTATGTGCCTCATGACTGCTGAATTTGTCTTGTTGGGGGCCTCGTGATTTGTTGGGGGCCTCATGATTGCTGAATTTGTCTTGTTGGGGGTCACATGATTGCTAACTGCGAGACTATGGGAAAAGCTGAATCATCATCATATGAGACCTACTTTTTTAGCTTTTTAAAACAGAGAATAAAACTGGGAGGTTCTAAAAAAAATGAAAATATTTTTCAGGAGTGGATGAAATTGTTTATCTTCACAGTTTATTTTCAACTTGGATTTTCCATAATGTTCATGTATGAGTTAAAACGTTTGTACAGTATTTAGTTTAAATTGCTGTTGCCACAAGGGGGCCCAGTGATTTCTAGTTACGCCCCTGACTACTACCTAAACTGGGGACACCTATAGACCTGGCTACTTATACTGTACTTAGAGGGGTGTGGGAATGTTGGAGTGGTGGGTCCTGGAGGAATGTTTGGGTGGGAGGTCCGAGGTCTGTGGTGTTGGAAGGTCGTGGGGGGGAGGGGGGCCCATAAAAATGTTTGCTATGGGGCCCAGTCATTTCTAGCTACGCCCTTGGTTGCTGGACTGTTTTTTTTGTTTTTGTTTTTTTTAACTGATTTCTGAGCACGCTGCGTATGATTCTGTGCTTGGAGGTGAGCCCTTTATGCAATGCTGAGCTGTTTGGCTATCTGCACCCCACCCGGCGATCACTGAGTGCTGAGTCTCGCTGTTCTTTGTACCGATTTATTTTTAAAAGAGACTCCAAAGCATAGAATAAAGTGTGATATGACCTCCCTCCCTATAGATGAGGCTCTGGACACAGGCGCGGCAGATGGGATGGTACGCAGCAAAATGCATGGCGGCCGACCACCTCGGGGAGAAGATCGAAATGGATTTCTGCTTCGAACTATTTGCTCACGTCACCAAATTCTTCAACTACAAGGTACAGATGTTATACAGCCCTTTACACAAAGACCTGCTCAATGAGTTTCAGATTTATCTGACTTGGAGCACATCTGAACTGTGTCAAAATGTTCAATTTATAAACATGGTGGGCTACAGTACACACTACTCATCGTCAGGCATGATCCCTGCAGTTTGGATTCTGCTTTCTGAACGAAATAACGGAACTTTAACCCAGGATTGAATTCATCCCAATCAATAGCTGATACCCCCCCTTACCCATAAGAAATCTTCACATTTCTTGAATACATCATCATGGGGGTCTGGATGGTTGATACTGTGGTGAAACCCCTCCCACAGTGTGATGTCATGACAATGATCCTGGCAGTTCACTGTCTGAACCTTGTTGCATTATAGTAAATAACTGCTTTTTCCAACTGGAAAGCAAGCAAGCAGTATTTCCCTCTGTGCCTAGAACTCTCAGTAACAAACATTCCGTACAGATCACCTAGCAGAACTAAAGATAAACACTGACTAAATAATCTATAAATGAATATTGTAAACAATATGCAATTTTATTCATTACGTTATCTGCACTACAGTTCCTCTTTCACCACTTAATGACAAGCTGACTTATAAAAACATCCTGCTAGAGCCTTTTATTGGCTCCAGGACGTTTTTATAAGTCAGACAGTGCTGCTGTCGATGACATGCCTCTGTGCCCCCATGCCCTGCCCTTTGCCCCGCTTTCACCCCTCAAAATTAGCAGCTTGTCGGCAACTCAAGGGGAAAGGGCGTCCCTAGTAGGAGAGGCACTCCTGCTATACGCCCACTGGAGGCGTTCCTAAAAATGTTTCCCCAGCTGCCATTGGGCAGCTCTGCCTCCCCGCCTCCATGCACTCAGCTCTGTGAGACATGCAGAGCTTGCAGCATCGTGACCCCAGGGGTCGTGAAAGTAAGTCATTGCAGGTCACAGGAGCTTTAGAAAGTGACAGGGATTGTGGCTACCTAATCCAGCCAGTCCCACACATTAGGTAGCTTGTTTTTTTTTTTTTTACTCTACAGCAATTTTTCTAAATCCTGTGTATGAATGCTTAATAAATAGTTTGTACACTGGGAGCTGCACAACCTTGTGTGAAGTTATGGCCCTTCCATCTGAGCAGTGGACAAGTGAACATGTCCCTTTGGGGCCCCTATAGGGTCCCAGCATAAAGGGAGAGCATGCTCCGAGCGTAGGGGGGGGGGCGCGGAAATGCCCCCACCCCTCCCCGCTAAGCTCTTCCTTCTGCTGGACCCTATACAATTAAATAGAAGTCCCCCAAAGTACCTGTAGCAGGCTGGCAGGAAGAGGACAGCAAGCGGGCAGCCGGAGAGCATAGGCGCTAGTACCATCTGGTACTTCCGCCCTCTCTCTGATGCACTTCCTGTTTACATTTGTAAGTCGCGTCAAGAGAGAGCAGAAGTACCGCGATGACGTGTACGAGGGTACGCGTCATCTACATGATGACACGTACCCTTGTACGCGTCATCGGGGTACTTCTGTTCTCTCTTGACGCGACTTACAAATGTAAACAGGAAGTGCGTCAGAGAGAGGGCGGAAGTACCAGATGGTACTAGCGCCTATGCTCTCCGGCTGCCCGCTTGCTGTCCTCTTCCTGCCAGCCTGCTACAGGTACTTTGGGGGACTTCTATTTAATTTTATAGGGTCCAGCAGAAGGGAGAGCTTAGCGGGGAGGGGCATTTCAGACCCCCCCCCCCCCCCCCCCGCGCTCGGGGCATGCTCTTCCTTTATGCTGGGACTCTAAAGGGGGCTTTGTTCAGCCGGACACGGCTGTGTTCGGCCGAACACAAAAGGCCTGAGGTGTTCGGGGAGTGCCGAACCAAACCCGAACAGGCCAAAATCCGGGCGAACCCGAACAGTGGCGAACACTGTTCGCCCATCACTAGTCACCACCTGTCAGCTGCTCTCCTGCACCGGCCAGGCACCTGTTAGCTCTCGGAATCTGTGCTGTACAGGCAGCCGCACTCAGACTCAACATGTCGCGGTTATCTGCTACCCAGTAACACCATTGCATGTCAATCAATGCTTGACATGTGTGGTGTTACAACCGCTGCAGTTTTGCTGCATTTAAATTGCTCCCTAATTGCACTAACGGGTGCCAGATGGGAAACTGAACTGCTTGGCAAACGCGCAATTAACCCTCCTGTCAGAAAGGGGACTTAGATAGGAACTTGTGTGCTCTGCAGAGCAATTGCATTGTTTTTATAATTTGACCACCAGGGTGCAGCACTGACCTAACTCTTCCCTCCCGTCCAGGTGATTCTGCTGGGGAAGTACAACGCACAGGGCCTGGGATTGGACCATGAACTCCTGCTGCGCTGCACAAAGGGAAAGGAATACGTGAAGGTGGTGATGCAGAACGGACGCATGGTGGGGGCCGTGCTAATTGGAGAGACAGACTTGGAGGAGACATTTGAGAACTTGATGCTGAATCAGATGGATTTATCGGCCTATGGAGAGAATCTGCTGGATCCAGATGTTGACATTGAAGATTATTTTGATTAGAATATTTATTGGACTGGAGTAGTGGCGGATGTGAGATGATGGTTTTGTCTGAGCAGGAAATATTTTATCACACTGTATAAAGTTCCCTGTGTGATGACAGCCAATCCTATTCAATCAATGACACTGGGGAAAGGGAGGAGTTTGGTGGGCAGAAGAGTTTCTACTTCAGAATCTTATTTGACTGCCACGGTGCAGCACAACACGGCTGTATCCTTTCCTTGCCTTCCTGCTGGGTGCATCCGGGCTGCAGTGGGCATTGGGGAACTACAAGTCCCAGCATGCTCTTACTATGCAAGATATTCTGGAATGAGTGATGGGTGAGAAGTTTACTTGGCAGCTACTCAACTGCACATTGGCCTCTTGCCTGTGTGTAAATTAAATCGGATGCCCTTTTCTTTACAACCACAAGGTTATCAATTTTTGGTAGATTGCTTACTAAAACTGTAATTGGGCACAGAGCAGGATTATCAATCAGGCAACCTAGGCAGGTGCCTGGGGCCTAGTGGGTGTCAAGGGGCCCACCAGCCACCTTATCCACTTACCAAATAGACCACAAGGAGGGCCTAAATCTGCTACCTTGCCTACATCTTAATCCATCTCTGATTGGGCATGACACTAATTTTCACAGAACAGGCAGGATTCAATAGTCACTGAGCTTGGTATTGCATTGATTGGAATAATTCTAACATCTGTAGTTCAATTGATTTTTAATTTAGCTGATATCTGATCTAGATCAAGTTTTGCAGGGTTATAAAGTTTATAGCTAGTTTTGCAGGAGTCTATTGCGTGGTAAAAGCTAAGGCCTCTTTTCCATGGACTGTTAGGCAATTAAATGCCTTTCAAACTCTCACAACAGCTCACTGCTGCCTGGTAACTGCTTGCTGAGCACACAATTCAACTGCCTGTGGAAAAGAGGCCTAAAGGTAACCATACATCTAGTGATGATGGGTAGATAATCAATAATACTTCCTTTTTTATTATATAGCGCTTTTTTCCTGTTGGACTCAAGCGCACTCAGTAGGCAGTAGCAGTGTTAAGGATTCTCGCCCAAAGAACTCCTAACTGAATAGGTGCTGCTTACTGAACATGCAGAGCAGAGATTTGAACCCAGGTCTCCTGTGTCAGAGCCCTTAACCATTATACCATCCAGCCACTATAGATCCAACCGACCAAGAGACAAATCTCTCTCAGATCGAATCTTATAAAGAGATCTGTCGGCTGCCCATTCACCACAGGCAGATTTCCAATCAATTCCAGCATAAAATCTCTTGGGAATAGGCCAAGTCCACTGCATCTCTGCTGTCCCCTATTCAGTGTATAAATGAACCCTCATGTGTGCATTCCTACATTATCTGTCCTGTGTCGCCCACCCTATAGTGCCTATCCATCTTTGGAATCTGCCGCTCTTACATTAGCAGTATACACGCTGCCAGACCATAGCATGTGATGGGTTTTGTCGTCACACAGGTGACACGCCAACGGCGTGTATATCGCTAATGGAAGAGCCACAAATTCCGAAGCTGGATGGGCATGGTGCTGACAAAGACAGGTAAGGTATAACTGCACACACCCAGTGGGGGAGGGGAGAAGGGTACATTTATACACTGGGCGAACAGCACCTGGGGTTTCATCAGGTCTATCCAGATAAGGACCGCAGGCGGCGCAGATTTTCAGATTTGACAAATAATCAAATTGGATGGTCGATGGGCCAAGTCGAGAGCTGTACGGGCACCTTTACTTTAATGGTAAATGGGATGGGAATTTTGATCAAGCTCTGCTGTTGCCTTCTCCCTCCCCAATTTTCCCCACACTACTAAAAGATAGGTGGCTGTGGTCCAACATTTCCCAGGGTATAAGCTTAGGAAACCACGTTTAAACCCACTAGGAGCGATTTCTAAGCACTAGTGATTTGAAAAAGCTCTTGCTAATGCTGTGGGGGATTTTTATAAAATCACATTGCTCATGTGGGATCACATGCATATCATTATATTAGCAAGAGCTTTCAAATCACTCCTAGTGGGTTCCTGGCCTCAGATGGTTGCATTCTGTATTGCTTTAGGCACTATAAGCGAATTGCCATGAATGACCAAAGTGATTTTAATCCCCAGTCACAACAGTCGTAGCAGAGAAACTAACAAAAAAGCCCTGCTACCTATCACTTTCATATCCCACTAAGGGAGTCGTTGGTTAACTGTGCCATGTTTTGACAACTTTCCATGTATAAAGTAAAGCCACACAATGTAAACTTTAAATCTGCCAATCACTAATTTCACCACCTCCATGTAGTAGGAGAACTTACCTACACAATCTTCTCAATAGTACTTGAAATCTGTTGGCCCTCAAACTATGTGGTGGTAAAATTGGCTAAAACAAAATAATTGGTGTGTAAAAGGCTTAAAGGGGAACTGAAGAGAGAGAGGTATATTGGAGGCTGCCATGTTTATTTCCTTTTAAGCAATACCAGTTGTCTGGCAGCCCTGCTGATCCTTTACCTCTAATACTATTAGCCATAGCCCCTGAACAAGCATGCAGCAGATCAGGTGTTTCAGACTTTAACCACTTGCCGACCGCCTACTTCATATTGGCGGCGGCAAAGTGGCAGCCCCAGGACCACGTAACGCAGATTGGCGTCAGGTCCTGGGGCACTCTCTGGCCGGGGATCGCGCGCTGGGATGCGCGCGCATCCGCCGGCAATAGGCTCCGCCCACCCGCGACGTCAACCCGCCGGCCAATCGGAAGCGCCGGCGGATTGTTAACCCGACGATCGCCGGATAGGAAGCGTATAGGAAGCGTATAATACGCTTTGTAATGTTTACAAAGTGTATTATACAGGCTGCCTCCTGCCCTGGTGGTCCGAGGGACCACCAGGGCAGGCTGCAGCCACCCTAGTCTGCACCCAAACACACTGATCTGCTGCCCCCTGATCGCCCACAGTACCCCTCAGACCCCCCCCTGCCCACCCCCCAGACCACCGTTTGCACACAATCACCCCCCTAATCACCCATCAATCACTCCCTGTCACTATCTGTCAACGCTATTTTTTTTTTTTTAGTCCCTAAACTGCCCCCTGCTCCCTCCTGATCACCCCCCCACCCCTCAGATTCTCCCCAGACCCCCCCAGCCCCTCCCCCCCCCCTGTGTACTGTATGCATCTATCCCCCCTGATCACCTGTCAATCACCCGTCAATCACCCCCTGTCACTGCCACCCATCAATCAGCCCCATCAATCAGCCCCTAACCTGCCCCTTGCGGGCAATCTGATCACCCACCCACACCAATAGATCGCCCGCAGATCCGACATCAGATCACCTCCCAAATCCATTGTTTACATCTATTCTCTCCTCTAAACACCCACTAATTACCCATCAATCACCCCCTATCACCACCTGTCACTGTTACCCATCAGATTAGACCCTTGCGGGCACCCAATCACCCGCCCACACGCTCAGATTGCCCTCAGACCCCCGCCTTATCAATTCGCCAGTGCAATATTTACATCTGTTATTCCCTGTAATAACCCACTGATCACCTGTCAATCACCCATCAATCACCCCCTGTCATTGCCACCCATCAATCACCCCCTGTCACTGCCACCCATCAATCAGCCCCTAGCGGGCAATCTGATCACCCACCCACACCAATAGATCGCCCGCAGATCCGACATCAGATCACCTCCCAAGTGCAGTGTTTACATCTCTTCTCTCCTCTAAACACCCACTAATTACCCATCAATCACCCCCTGTCACTGTTACCCATCAGATTAGACCCTAATCTGCCCCTTGCGGGCACCCAATCACCTGCCCACACGCTCAGATTGCCCTCAGACCCCCGCTTTATCAATTCGCCAGTGCAATATTTACATCTGTTATTCCCTGTAATAACCCACTGATCACCTGTCAATCACCCATCAATCACCCCCTGTCACTGCCACCCATCAATCAGCCCCTAACCTGCCCCTTGCGGGCAATCTGATCACCCACCCACACCAATAGATCGCCCGCAGATCCGACATCAGATCACCTCCCAAGTGCAGTGTTTACATCTCTTCTCTCCTCTAAACACCCACTAATTACCCATCAATCACCCCCTATCACCACCTGTCACTGTTACCCATCAGATTAGACCCTAATCTGCCCCTTGCGGGCACCCAATCACCCGCCCACACCTCAGAACGCCCTCAGACCCCAGCCCTGATCACCTCGCTAGTGCATTGCTTGCATCTATTTCCCCCCTCTAATCACACCTTGAGACACCCATAAATCAACTCCTGTCACCCCCTAGCACACCTACCCATCAGATCAGGCCCTAATTTGCCCTGTGTGGGCTCCTGATCACTCGGCCAAACCCTCAGATCCCCCTCAGACCCCCTTCCGATCACCTCCCCAGTGCATTGATTGCATCTATTTTCCCCTCTAACCGCCCCCTGAGACACCCATCAATCACCTCCTGTCACCCCCCTAGCACTCCTATCCATCAGATCAGGCCCAATACATCCTGTCATCTAAGAGGCCACCCTGCTTATGACCGTTTCCACAAAATTTGCCCCCTCATAGACCACCTGTCATCAAAATTTGCAGATGCTTATACCCCTGAACAGTCATTTTGAGAAATTTGGTTTCCAGACTACTCAGTTTTGGGCCCGTAAAATGCCAGGGCAGTATAGGAACCCCACAAGTGACCCCATTTTAGAAAGAAGACACCCCAAGGTATTCTGTTAGGTGTATGATGAGTTCATAGAAGATTTTATTTTTTGTCAAAAGTTAGCGGAAATTGGATTTTTATTGTTTTTTTCACAAAGTGTCATTTTTCACTAACTTGTGACAAAAAATAAAATCTTCTATGAACTCACCATACCCCTAACGGAATACCTTGGGGTGTCTTCTTTCTAAAATGGGGTCACTTGTGGGGTTCCTATACTGCCCTGGCATTTTAGGGGCCCTAAACCGTGGGGAGTAGTCTAGAATCCAAATGCCTCAAAATGACCTGTGAATAGGACGTTAGGCCCCTTAGCGCACCTAGGTTGCAAAAAAGTGTCACACATGTGGTATCGCCGTACTCAGAAGAAGTAGTATAATGTGTTTTGGGGTGTATTTTTATACATACCCATGCTGGGTGGGAGAAATCTCTCTGTAAATGGACAATTGTGTGTAAAAAAAAAATCAAATAATTGTCATTTACAGAGATATTTCTCCCACCTAGCATCTGTATGTGTAAAAATACACCCCAAAACACATTATACTACTTCTCCTGAGTACGGCGGTACCACATGTGTGGCACTTTTTTGCACCCTAAGTGCGCTAAGGGGCCTAAAGTCCAATGAGTACCTTTAGGATTTCACAGGTCATTTTGCGACATTTGGTTTCAAGACTACTCCTCACGGTTTAGGACCCCTAAAATGCCAGGGCAGTATAGGAACCCCACAAATGACCCCATTTTAGAAAGAAGACACCCCAAGGTATTCCATTAGGAGTATGGTGAGTTCATAGAAGATTTTATTTTTGTCACAAGTTAGCGGAAAATGACACTTTGTGAAAAAAAACAATTAAAATCAATTTCTGCTAACTTGTGACAAAAAAAAAAAAAAATCTTCTATGAACTCACCATACTCCTAATGGAATACCTTGGGGTGTCTTCTTTCTAAAATGGGGTAATTTGTGGGATTCCTATACTGTCCTGGCATTTTAGGGGCCCTAAACCGTGAGGCGCAGTCTTGAAACGAAATTTCTCAAAATGACCTGTGAAATCCTAAAGGTACTCATTGGACTTTGGGCTCCTTAGCGCAGTTAGCGTGCAAAAAAGTGCCACACGTGGTATCGCCGTACTCAGGAGAAGTAGTATAATGTGTTTTGGGGTGTATTTTTCCACATACCCATGCTGAGTGGGAGAAATATCTCTATAAATTGACAATTGTGTGTAAAAAAAATAAAAAAATTGTCATTTACGGAGATATTTCTCCCACCCAGCATGGGTATGTGTAAAAATACACCCCAAAACACATTATACTACTTCTCCTGAGTACGGCAATACCACGTGTGGCACTTTTTTGCAGCCTAACTGCGCTAAGGGGCCCAAAGTCCAATGAGCATCTTTAGGCTTTACAGGGGTGCTTACAATTAGGCACCCCCCAAAATGCCAGGACAGTGAACACACCCCACAAATGACCCCATTTTGGAAAGTAGACACTTCAAGGTATTCAGAGAGGAGCATAGTGAGTCCGTGGCAGGATTTCATTTTTTTTTGTCGCAAGTTAGAAGAAATGGAAACTTTTTTTTTTTCTGTCACAAAGTGTCATTTTCCGCTAACTTGTGACCAAAAATAAAATCTTCAATGAACTCACCATGCCTCTCAGTGAATACTTTGGGATGTCTTTTTTCCAAAATGGGGTCATTTGGGGGGTATTTGTACTATCCTGGAATTTTAGCCCCTCATGAAACCTGACAGGTGCGCAGAAAAGTCAGAGAGATGCTTGAAAATGGGAAAATTCACTTTTGGCACCATAGTTTGTAAACGCTATAACTTTTACCCAATCCAATAAATATACACTGAATGGTTTTTTTTTTATCAAAGACATGTAGCAGAATAACTTTCGCGCTCAAATGTATAGGAAATTTTACTTTATTTGAAAAATGTCAGCACAGAAATTTAAAAGTCTTTTTTGACAAAATTCATGTCTTTTTTTGATGAATATAATAAAAAGTAAAACTCGCAGCAGCAATCAAATAGCACCAAAAGAAAGCTGTATTAGTGACAAGAAAAGGAGGTAAAATTCATTTAGGTGGTAGGTTGTATGACTGAGCAATAAACCGTGAAAGCTGCAGTGGTCCGAATGGAAAAAAAAGGCTCTGGTCCTTAAGGGGTTTTATGACTGCAGTCCTTAAGTGGTTAAAGTCACATCTGACAAGACTAGCTACATGCTTGTTTCTGGTGTTATTCAGATACTACTGCAGAGAAATAGACCACCAGGGCTGCCAGGCAACTGGTATTGATTAAAAGGAAATAAATATGGCAGCCTCCGTATACCTCTTACTTCAGTTCCCCTTTAAGACACCTGAACTAAGTGACGTATGGAGGCTGCCATATTTATTTCCTTTTGCACAATACCAGTTGCCTGGCAATCCTGATCTCTTTGGCTGCAGTAGTGTCTGAATCACACACCTGAAATAAGCATGTGGCTAATCCAGTCAGAATCCTGATCTGCATATGCTTGTTCAGGGTCTATGGCTAAAAGTATTAGAGGCAGATGATCAGCAGGACAGCCAGGCAATGTGCATTCATTAAGAGGAAATAAGTATAGCAGCCTCCATATGCCTCTCAATTTAGGTGTGCTTTAATGATGCACACACACTTCCAATTGTGATTGGCCATTATATAGCCAATTTTACCACCGTTAGGCCTGAAACTCATTAGGAATCGCTAAAATCACTGCAGCGATTACCCGGCACTCGGAAGCAATGTACAGTAAACTACAACGCTTCAGATTCGTTTTTTTTTTTATAAAAAAAAAAAAAAGTGGTTTATACTTAACTATTGTCCTTGCATCTGTAGCCCCGCCCCCTAAAGGAAGTGATCATAGGTGCTTCTCTAGGACCAATCAGAGAAGTGCCTGTGACCTTTTAGGGGGCGGAGCTATGGATGGAAGAAGGAAATAAAGATGCCACCAGGTAAGTATTTTGAGTTTTATCCAAAGCACGATCACTCAGCCCCCCAAAGTGCTGCATAATCACTTTGATAAGCAATTTATGCAGCGCTTAAATACTTTGCATTGAGCACTAATGCACTCAAAAGGCTGCATGTCCTGCAATTGTGATTACCCCTAATCGCAATCGCGCTGATATTTCCCCTCACATTGGCAAAGCGGTTTTGGGAATCGCCGGCGATCCCAAAACTCTGCCAAAAATGACCTCATGTAGCAAGTGTACTTTATTCAAAATCTTTTTGCCCTCATACTGCATGGAGGTGGTATGGTTAGCCTATCAAACATTGTATGCGTATTAGGCTTTATTTTCCCCATGTGGTTTTCCAACATCTGCAGTAATAGGGAGCAGCAGGACTTTGCATTGCTGATTCCCAAGCATGTATGTACGGTCATATGTTCCTGGAATTACAGATTACCCAGCAAGCTTATGGTGAACCAGAACTCCCAGGAGTGTGTAAGGAGCTGCAAAGGACCAAAAAACCCTCTTCCTAAAAGGTTATGCATAACATAAAATGTTTGCCTTCTTACAACAGAAGGTATTTGCGATAATTCAGATTGGAGTGAGCATAGAATGTCTCCCACTGCTGCATATGCAAACCATCCCTATGTTGTCCCTGGAAGCTAGCCACACCTCCAGAACCACTGGAATGCACTGATGTGTCAGCTTAATTGTACAGAGCCACAATAATCCAACATGCATACAGACTATCGGATTTGTTGATCCTCATCTGTGCATGGCATGAATTTATGTGGCTCTATTAGGTAGGATATGAAGCACCCAGAGTTACAGATTACCCAGCAAGCTCCTGGTGAACCAGAACATCTAGGAGTATGTAAAAGGCTACAAAAGGACTAATGTTCCTGGAAGAGAGACATACACAACCTAGGATATAGGTCTTTCCCTATACGTTGTGGAACAGGCATTATACCCCCCTCCTTCCACAGAACAGTGGAATACTCCAGGTGAGCAGTTTCAGTTACCTGACAATTTTGCAGCCATACAATTAGCTGAAAGTCTTGAAATTGGAGACGTGTATCTGGAAAACAGACCCTACATCATCCCCCATTCCGAGAGGTTTACCAGACACCGGATTCATAGTTTGTTGGGACAGAAAGTTATTTATTTCTAAATGACGGTCAGTACAGATCAAGGTTGTTTCTATCATCTTCCAGCACCACAAACATATCAGACTTGTGCCTGTTTATTTGTACAGTTGAACAGTCCAAGTTCTGGTCACAATAGAAAACAGGAGCAAAGGCAAAAATAGGTGCTAGAAAAATCGGTGCAAAGATGTCCACCAGAGCACCAGTGGACATCATCTGTATTGTATCATATAGACCAGCACATTACTTTGGCTTGAAAACAGACATGTCTTTGTCTGAAACCGCTCTTGGCCAGTGTCTGCTACCACCAGATGACTCCTGCAGTATCAGATTTTGAATCCTGCAACTTAAAGCGGAACTGTAAATTTGTTTAAACCACTTTCACTTACCTGCGGCTTCCCCAAGCCCCCAGCAGTCGTCCTGTGCTCTCGCCGACCCTGCCCGAGCTTCCCCGCAGGGGGTTACTTTCATTACCGCCGACTTGCAACTGCGCTTGCGTGCCCCGGGCAATGCGATGCTTTCTTCGTGTTCCCGCCCACTATAGCTGCTGTAGCAGGTGGGAACGCGAAGAAAGAGTCGCATTGCCTGGGTCGCGCAGGCGCCATCGACTTGTAAGTCGGCGGTAATGAAAGTAGCTTGGGCAGGACTGGCTAGGGCACAGGACGGCTGCTGGGGGCTTGGGGAAGCCTCAGGTAAGTGAAACTGTTTGGTTTAAACGCTGCCACTGCACTGATGTGTATATTCAGCTGGATGCTGTGCAATATTTTGAGTTTATGGACTTTGAATGGACGGATCTAAAATTCCACATACGTATTTGTACGCCGTTGGCGAGTTGGGTGGCAGGGTGAGCCAAATAACAGCTTACCTGGCAGCATAAAATACTACTCTGTGTCATAGTAACTTGGAGGGAGATGTATTTCGGTGTCTGGCCATTGCCGTAACCACAAATTACCTTTACACGCTCTGAATTATATTACTGCTACAGCAGCTCCTAGTTTCGCGGCCGTGCCCAGTGTTCAGAAACCACCTGCTTCATTAATTCTTGTCTTTTAACTCGTGTCAGCGCAATCTGATGCATAATCATTTTCCAAATAATAAACTACAAGTTTCTTTTTCTGATTCTTTGGCTCTTAGGGCAGGTTTCCACTAACTGCCGCGCATCCTGCAAGATGCGTGGTTGCACTTCCCTGTTGAGAGTACGCAGCTGAATACCAGGAAGTGATTCACTGCCACACACAGAAAGAAAAAAAAAAAAAAAAATCGCTAGGGCAAGTGATTCGGACAGCGGCAGCATTATCCCCTATGGAAGAATTTCCCTGCGTGGAAACTGCGGATTCGGCCCGATTTCCGCTCTAGTGTAAACAGGACCTAAATGTGCTGGTCTATACAATACAATGTTTAATTGTACATTACATTAGACCATTTAAAGTGACACCAAAGCAACAAAAAAACCAGTTATGATATAATGAAGTACATGTGTAGTACAGATAATGAAAACAACATTAGTAGCAAAGAAGAGTCATTTTTATTTTTAGTTATGTAGTTTGGTGTTTTGTTATTATAAAAACTTGCATCATTCTGTCATATTTGCAACTAAAAACCACACTTTGGCCCAAGTGCAAGTAACTTTTTTTCCTGAGTTTTCTCCTAGGAGCAATTATCATAACTTGTTTTTAAACGCCTGTTAAACCACCAGCAAGCAAGAAAATACTCTAATTTTGATAGTACATTTTCACCAACTTTTAGGTACTTTTTCAATTGTCAAATGCTGAAAGTTATTTTTAAAAAAAAGTTGAAAAATTATCTCCTAGGAGAAAAAGTTATTTGCCTATGGGCCTCTGTATTTTAACCACCTTAGCGGTATGGACGAGCTCAGCTCGTCCATTACCGCCGGTGGCTGCCGCTCAGGCCCTGCTGGGCCGATTTGCTCGCTGTAAAAAGCAGCACACGCAGCCGGCACTTTGCCAGCCGCGTGTGCTACCTGATCGCCGCTGCAGCGCGGCGGTCCGCCGCGTGCAGCGGCGAAAGAGGGTCCCCCCAGCCGCCCGAGCCCTGCGCAGCCGGAACAAACAGTTCCGGCCAGCGCTGAGGGCTGGATCGGAGGCGGCTGACGTCAGGACGTCGACTGACGTCCATGACGTCACTCCGCTCGTCGCCATGGCGACGAGCAAAACAAAACAAGGAAGGCCGCTCATTGCGGCCTTCCTTGTTACTGCGGATCGCCGGAGGCGATCAGAAATATGGGTTAGGAGCGCCCTCTAGTGGGCTTTCATGCAGCCAACTTTTAGTTGGCTGCACGAAATCGTTTTTTTTTATTAAAAAAAAACCCTCCCGCAGCTGCCCTGGCGATCTTAATAGAACGCCAGGGTGGTTAAACTATGAAACACAGCAGAGCTAATGATCCTTTGAACTCCTCTGTAGTAAAAAAAAAAAAAAATATCTTATCTAAAGCTGCCTCTCACTGTTTCTTTGATGTATAGGTGCTTCAGAAAATAGGACTGTCTCCAACCCAAGTTAGGCGGAGAGCTCAGAGCAGCTCTTTTGCATTGATAACTAAAGTTCTTTAACTTTTCCTGTACTGTAGACAATAGGAGACTCATATCTTTGCTACTAATGTTCTATTTCTTAGCTGTACTCCAAATACAAATCCGTATATCATAAGTTTATTTTCACTTTAGATTCCCTTTAAAGACAGACCACAGGGTACATGTTGTGATTGTTACTGCATTATAAATCAAATACATTCACTGATCAGTGCCTCGTAATCTATGCCCATCTGGCAGCTCACAGCTGGCAGAAAGGCAATTTGTGTGAAGCACAGAGAAGCAATGGCATAAATCATACAATTTGTATGCAGGTTGAAACTGGACCAGTCAAATGCAGGTGCTGCCAACTATCTAGACTGGCAGCTAACAGGCTGCTCCACAGGGGCATGGAGGATCCCACATTGCAGATGTTGCCCTATAGCATTTCTGGTAACAGGCTGCTCCTCAGGGGCATGGAGGATCCCACACTGCAGATGTTGCCCTATAGCATTTCTGGTAATAGGCTGCTCCTCAGGGGCGTGGAGGATCCCACATTGCCGGCACTATAAGTCACTGGCTTCCCTTCCACACAAAACTTGCTGATATTCACTCAATAAGAATTGAATCGTCATCACTGTCGTCATCAGTAATGACCCTCCTCTTTTTTTTCGCCTGGGAGCTGTCCCCAGGACTCGGTCTCTTCTGAGCAGCTTCCTTCTTCAGTGGCGGGGACTTGGTGGACTGTAATGGACTCTTGCTGGGGGATTTGAAACCCTTTGATGAGGAAGCCTCAGATTTTACCTGCAAATAAGAAAATGGGAGGCTTAGAAAACGACTGCAGAGCCCGACTGCCTTCCCGGTTGTTCCTTAACCCAGCAGACTATTTACCCTCCCTCCGCTAGCTGGGCCATGTGTCCTCGGCCTTCTCAACAGCTACAAAAACACCTTTGATTGTTGCCCAAATTACTCATTATGGTCTAGAGAGAGTGCAAATTTCCCAGTCATTGCTGGTCTCCCTTTTCCGGTGGCTGAGCACATTGGCTCAGGTCCCAAGATGACAGAAGCACAAAAGACAAGCAAGTACAGCAGGAAGGGACAGGGCGATCAGCAGTGTCTGGTTTCATAGGGTTGCATTGATTCCCCTTCGGTAGCATTCCAGGAATTATCATGTAGGTTACTTAATGTGCGTACATACGCTCTATTTTTAGGAATGATGGGTTAGCGGATCGCTCAGAAACAGCCTCATCAGTTTGCAGACAAACTGTACACACGCTCTATCCCTGGAACGCCCGCCCAGGTGTACGCGCCTTAATGCTTTGCTCTGCTTTCTGCAACGGATCAAACAAATAGGATCCGTGAACATGTCTGCTTCTCTGATGCAGAAACTGTACTTTTTCAGACTAGTGGGGATGGGGCTTAATACTTCTACCTCACAAGTCTTATAATCCCGTTTTTAAAATAAATACCTGGATTTTCAGGGACATGAAGTAGTATTTGCACGATTCATAATTCACTGATTGTCTGTCCTACAGTTATTACAGGTGTTGGATGTATTTCCCGCACAAGTCGGTAATTTACCTCACTGCTGTTCTGTTCTCTCTGCTCACTGAAAAGCTGGAACATCCAGAGAAACCTGCACAACCTATTAACATCTGATCAGTGGGACTTGCAGGAGACAGGCTGTTTCTATTGGGTCTGCTCCTGTCAGTCATAGGTAATCCCTCTCCACTTCTGTGAGTCCCGCACAGTTTCCAAAAGAGGAGGAACATTTCCAGTGATCAAACATGTAACTGTTTTACCGCATGCTGTAACCTTCATGAATTGACATTTACTGACAGGTGTTGGATGTATTTACTGCACAAATCGGTAATTTACCTCACTGCTCAGTAATTTCAGCTTTTCATGCGGTAACAGCTTTGATGAATTGCCATTTTCCTAAGTGCTCGGTAAAGTCAGCTGTATTCAGCATTACCGAATGGGATAATTCCTGAAGAATTGATGCAACATTCTAATGATCATTTTCAAGGCAAGCTTGCCACACCCTCCCCACACAAATACAACCCACCTTGCTAGAAAATTTTCCAGCTGTCCTCATCGGGATGGTGATGGAATGTTTCTCGCTTCGCAGTAAACTGGATTTCGGCCCCGTTTTTAAGTAGGATATGGTGGCGTAAGCTGTGAAGCTGAAGTCTTCTCTGTAGGAGAAACAGCACATTAAAAAAATAAATCTCATCTCAGCCTCATCATGCAAAAAATACTTCTTACAACCTGTCACTAACAAGGGTGTGTGTTAAACATTTGTAAAGCGCTTTTCTCCTGTAGGATTCAAATCGCATAAGCATGGCTCAGACCAGTAACTGGAAAAATTCTACAAGTCTGAAAATGCTCGGCTAAACAGGTGGCTTTTCAGTCTGGATTTGAATACCTCCAGGGATGGGGCTGTTATTGTTGGGTGTGGTAAGGAGATCCAAAGGGTATGACAAAGCTTTGGTTTTAACCACTTCCTTTCCAGATGAGATAGACAGATAAAGGCAGCGGGATCAAGTACATATACCATAGTCGGTTAGCTTAGCTGTGCTTGTACTTGGGCTGGTAGAGGGCAGCACTTGGGTCACTGGCCACTTTTGGTGTAGGAAGGGGGGCCCGTTACACCCCTGTGTGGAGACCAAACACTATGCTAAGCATCTTCCATACAGCGTGCTTCTATTAATACCAATAGGAGCGCAAACATTGGACATTTATAATCATCACCAACAACATCAGAACCACTGACAGGTGAAGTGCAGAACCTGGATTATGTCACAATGAAACCAGTTTAGCAGTGGTGTGTACTAGGCGAGGGTTCCCAATCCTCAAGGCCCACCAACAGTGCAGGATTTGTATGACTGAGGATGCCATCTGTGTAGCTCTCCATGCTACCCTCCCACACCTAGAAAAGCTCAAACACCTAGGATAGGATGCTCTTCACTGACTGCAGCTCGGCATTTAACACCATCGTGCTTATCCAGCCAGTGCTGGATTTACCATAAGGCACTGTAGATACATGCCTACTGGAGCCAGATAATGCAAAGGCGTCTCAATCCCCTCCCCAGAGTCTTCCTCCTTGCCTTTGCAGAGTCCTGATAATCTCCCTTCAGTCAGGGGCACCTCTAGCTACCTACTAATAAAGAGAGCTCTAATGTTACACAAAACTCGGAAACCGGTCTGGACAAAATTATTGGCACCCTTTAAAAATTGTGGATCGATAAGATTGTTTCAAGCATGTCATGCTCATTTAAACTCACATGGGGCAAGTAACAGGTGTGGGCAAAATTAAAGATCACGCCTGAAAGCAGATAAAAAAAAAAAAAAGTTCACTTAAGCCTCTTTCACACCAAGACGTTGCGTTTTTGGGGACGTTAAGGTCGCATAACAGGCCCCTAACGCAACGTATGGTGGTGTTGAAGTTGGAAGTCAGATTGAGCTGCGTTATGCGGCTCTTGGTGCACCATTTAGTTCTATACTGGGAAGTCCGGATCTTTTCAATGATTCGGATGATTCAAATCGGATCTTTGAATCATTTTACTAGGGAAGCAGGAAGCAGGGGTGCCGCAGAGTGAGAGGTGCAGGAGAATGAGGGCACATTGAGGGTGGCTAATGGGGAAGGGAGAGATGCAGCAGGAAGATTGTGCTTGTGCACAGAAGCTGCAGTTCCTGTTTCTACCAGACATCCACTGTGAACCGAATCCTTCATTGTGATGATCCGGACGATTCGACTCACATCAAAGATCCGAATAGTTCATGATCTGGACAACACTACAGTGCAGTGAATATTAGCCATGTGGCTTGGAACAATAGGGACTCTCCCCTTACTGAGCATGTGCAAACAGTCTAACACAGCTAAAACCACCTATAACGCACAGCATGCTGCACTTTCATAGAACGTCCAGCGTTACACTGTAACGCAACGTGAGCACTGTGGACAGCCCATTGATTTTTCATTACTGTGAGTTGGGCTGCGTTACAGGCTTCTCTAGTGTGCGCCTGTAACGTCTAACTGTGAAAGCAGCCTTAGTCTTTGCATTGTGAGTCTGTGTGTGCCACACTAAGCATGGACAGCAGAAAGAGGAGAAGAGTACTGTCTGAGGACTTGAGAACCAAATAAAATTTAGAGAAACCGAGAGCCCAATATAGTGTAGTAGGTTATGCAAAAATAAAGTAAGGCTAATCAGTGAGAAGAGTATACTCACAAGCGTGGGTTACCACATAGGCAACCACTGTATAGGCAGGTGAGTAGATTAGACCTGTCCTCACTCAGGGATAAGAAGTCGTTCTATGTAGATCAGAAAAAGGGCTAGATCACCCCTCCACCAGGGGTGGACACGGTATAGCAGTAGAACAGGCGCCAGCAGGATAAAAATGGATAAAACCTTTAAAACTTGCTTGGAGGAAGTGGTGGACTTGCCTCCATAAAGCAGTCACGAAGGACTGTCTGAATAGTAGCAATCACATTTATTATATAGTACCCCAAAAAGTGCAGTGCAACGCGTTTCGCAGGCCAAGCCCGCTTCATTAGGCAATAAACGTGGGCACAAAACAGAATTTCGGCAATAGCAGGTGTAGCGCCTCACCTGCTATTGCCGAAATTCTGTTTTGTCCCCACGTTTATTGCCTGATGAAGCGGGCTTGGCCTGCGAAATGCGCGATTGCTACTATTCAAAATTGTGGAAGAATATCAACAATCTCAAGGTTACAAAGTCTATCTCCAGAGATCTAGATTTGCCTTTTTCCACAGTGTGCAACATTATCAAGACACTTGGCACTGTAGCTGATCTCCCTGGGCGTGGATGGATGGGGGAAAAAAAAAAAAAAACTACAGTTGACCAAAATGTACTTGAGTAAGCCAAAATCCTTTTGAGGAAACACCTTGTGGACAGATGAGACCAAGATAGAGCTTTATGGGAAATCACATCATTCTACTGTTTACCAGAAACAGAATGAGGCCTACAAAGAGCAGAACACAGTACCTAAATATGGTGGAGGTTCAATGATGTTTTGGGGTTGTTTTGCTGGCTCTGGGTACCTGTAGTGTGTGCAAGGCATCATGAAATATGGGGATTACCAAAGGATTTTGGGTCGCACTGTAGAGCCCAGTGTCAGAAAGCTGGGTTTACGTCAGATCTCGAGTCTTCTGGCAGGACAATGACCACAAACATACATCAAAAAGTACCCAGAAATGGATGGCAAAGCACTGGACAGTTCTGAAGTGGCCAGCAATTTGTTCAGATCTAAATCCCATTGAACACCTTGTGGAGAGATCTTAAAATTGCTGTTGAGAAAAGATGCCCTTCCAATAAGAAGGACCTGGAGCAGTTTGCAAAGGAAGAGTGGTACAAAATTCCGGGAGAGAGAGATGTAAGAAGATTGAGGATTACAGGAAGCAACTGTGTGCAACCGAATATTGTGTTAAAGGACAACTGAAGCAAGAAGGATATGGAGGCTGCCATATTTATTTCCTTTTAAACAATACCAGTTGCCTGGCTGTCCTGCTGATCCTCTGCCTCGTAATACTTTTAGCCATAAACCCTGAACAAGCATGCAGCAAATCAGGCATTTCTGACATTATGGTCAGATCTGACAAGATTAGTTGCATGCTTGCTCCTGGTATTAAAAGCAGACAGTACTGCATCCATATAGATCAGCAGGGCTGCAGGCAACTAGTATTGTTTAAAAAGAAATAAAATATGGCAGCTTCTGTAACCCTCCCGCTTCAGTTGTCCTTTAAGGGTGCCAAAAAAAAAAAATGTTGTCCAGCCCATTTTGGGAGTTGTGTGACAGTATGTCCAATTTGCTTTTTTCATCTCCTTTTTTGTTTTTCCCCAATACACCCAAAGGATATAAACCGATGTATAGTAAACTGTGTTACTGCAATACTTGATTTCTTGAAACATTTCTGGGGTTCCAACAATTTCAGTCATGACTACATATGGCAGCCTCCATATACCTGCTAATTTAAGCGGTAGAAAAATCTGGCGAAGCAGACAGTTAAAGAGACACTGAAGTGAAAAAAAAAATGATATAATGAATTGGTTGTGTACTATGAATAATTACTAGAAGATTAGCAGCAAAGAAAATATTCTCATACTTTTATTTTCAGGTATATAGTGTTTTTTCTAACATTGCATCATTCTCTAATATGTGCAGATTACACAACACTCAGCATTCAAAATGAGTCTTTCAGAGCAGTCTGTGAAGTAATGGAAGTAATGACTTCTCCTCTAGCAGATAAAAAGAAAACAGTTCACTTACAGTTGAGATAATAAAAGTCAGATAACAGCCCTCTCCAGGACTAACTTAGTGGGAGAGCTTAATGGCTTGTTTGCATAGAGATAACAACTGGAGTTTCTTAACTCTTCCTGTACTGGAAACAATTAGACTGATGTATCTGATCTTAATGTTTTATTTCTTAGCTGTACTACACATACAAATCATAATATCATCATTTATTTTTTTTCGCTTCAGTCCTTAACCATTTACCGCCATCCTAACGTATTAAAACGTCATGCTTACCGCTATTAACAGCAACATGACGTTTTAATACGTCGCGCATTCCCGCCGCTGCTACCGCCGTGTGTCCGCCGCTACCGCCGCCATTACCGTCGGGATCCCGTGCTGGGCGATTGGGGAAGAGGACTGAACAGTCCTCTACCCAATCGCAGTGCCTGGAGTGAATGGACGTGACCGCGAACAGCGGCTACGTCCATTCACATAAACAGGAAATGGAACAGTTTAATAAAGTGTGTAAAAAAAAAAAAAAAAAAGTGAACACGTCCTATGAGTGTTCACCAGCGCCATCTTGTGGCCAAAAAGTATATTACACTTACAAAATACATACATTTTCAAGTATATACACATCATTAATAAAATTACACTTCCAACCCTCCCCCCCAAAAAAAACACTTGTAAAAAAAAAAAATCAGCTTAAAAAAAAAAAAAAAAATAGTTGCCTTAGGGACTCAGCTTTTTTTATTCTATATTTTATGGGGGAAAATTAATTTTAATTTATTACATAGGGGCTTGTAATTATGGCCAGAACAAACAGAAAAATAACCACTTATATTTAAAATAATATACTGTCGCCATACATTGTGGTAGGGACATAATCTAAACGGTTTAATTATCGGGACCACTGGGCAAATACAACGTGTTTGTTTTATCCACAGGAGAATGTTTAATTTTAAAACTATAAAGGCTGAACACTGAGAAATAATGATTTTTCTTCTTTTTTTTTTCTGTTTTTCTCATTAAAATGCATTTAGAATAAAAAAATTCTTAGCAAAATGTACTATCCACAGAAAGCCTAATTGGTGGCGAAAAAAACGAGGTATAGATCATTTTCTTGTGATAAGTAGTAATAAAGTTATTAGGGAATAAAAGGGAGGAGCGCTGACAACTGAAAATTGCTCTGGTCCGTTAGGATAAAAACCCTTGGGGGTGAACTGGTTAAGAAATATGTTGCGACTCTGCCTGCCTTATCTGATTTACTCACTTTATGTACTGCTGAATCAGGAGGTGGGCGATGATTCGCTCTAGCTCTTCTCGGGGGAGTTTTGGGGGAAGGACTTGAGAGGCGCGCAGTTTGGAGGCTCCTTTTCCCAGCCAGGCGTCCATCAGCTTCAGTGGGGTCAGCTTCTCGCCCATCTTATTGGCTTGTTCCAAGATTGTTATTACATCTTTGCTGTAATCTGTTATGTTCATGTTCTCATGAACTGAAATTAAAAATAAAATTATAGATAATTGGCCATTAAGGAGGCTGTCGCACCCAAGCTTCAAATTTACATGCTCCTAAATGGTCTTGGACCTCACATTCTGCTCTTTAAAGAGGATCTGTAACCAAGGATTGAACTTCATCCCAATCAATAGCTGATACCCCATTTCCCACAAGAAAGCTTTACCTTTTCTCAAATAGACCATCAGGGGGGTCTGTATGGCTGATATTGTAGTGAAACCTCTCCCACAGTGTGATGTCAGGACCATGGTCCTGACAGTTTGCCATCTGTGAAGCTCGTTGCATTGTGGGAAATAACAGCCATTTCCAACTGCCAAGCAACCAGTATCTCCCTCTGTGCATAGAACTCTCAGTAGCGAACATGCTGTACAGATAACCTGGCAGAACAAAAGAGGTCACCGCCAGTGAAATTTCAGAGTGTGAATCAGGGAGAGGAAAGATTTTACAATGTGCAAACCCTGACTAATCTATAACTGTATATTGGAAGGGAAAAAAAAAAAGAAAAAGAATTTTATTCATTATGTTATTTCACTACAGGTCCTCTTTAAAAGCAAATCTCTTATGTTGCACCTAGCACACCTCATCACAATGTCCATTAAAGTCAATGGAACATGGTACACTTCCTGCGATGTACCGGGAGTATTCTAGCAGACGCAGAAGCTGCAGTGCATTTTTGTGCACAGCGTGTGCCACCGGCAGCAATAGTCAAGTGCATATTTTTGTATTTTTGGCTAGTGTGTGGTACGCAGATGCAGATTTTCAGATGTGCTTCCGGTCCAGTGTGGCTGAAGGGCGAGACTTTGAGGGCAGGTTGCCTCCAAATTTCCCTGCCAATGTAGTCAAGCAGGTTACCACCTCGCACCACACACTTTGGTATATGCGGCAGACTGCAGGCAGTACTTTAATATGACGTGTGCCTTTACATGGAAGTGAAGCATACTTGAATGGTACTGTATGCCTCACTGTATGGCTGCACCGCAGTGGCGTGACCTTTTGGTGACGTTGCGGTACAAGCGAAGAATAATATCAACGCAACGGATTCAGCACAATGTGTAAAGAGCCTAAAAGGTATGTACACACATGCGTAAATTGTCGGCCAGAATGGCTGGTAACAACCTCTTCAGTCAACAATTGTTTGCCTTTCTAATGGGTGTACAATGTACAGCCGATGTTGCTCAACCCACTTACGACCGCTCTACGCCAATTGGCGAACGCGGTGGCTCCCCCAGGACCGTCTAACGGCAATTGGCGCAAAGTCCCGGGGGTAGAGACTGCAGAAGATTGCGCACACTGATGCGCGCGCTTCCCCGCTTTAATGACGGAGCTCCGCTCAGTCTGTCAACAGCGATCGCCGCTATCAGACTGTAAACAGTTAAAACAAAACACACGTTTATTTCCGTGTAAAGCGCTGCAATCTATAGCAGCGCTGCACTGGCACAGCTCTGACACTGAGCTGTCCCTTCCATTGGCTACAAAAGCGATCGGCTCTCAGGCTGATGCCTATGAAAGACGATCACACTGATTGGCTCTTTTTGGGGTTGGAGGGATGATAGGTAGCTAAATTTAAAGAAAAATAAGATTTTGTATTAAAAAAAAAAAAAAAATAATAGAAGCTCTGTTGATGGCAAGAAAAGGGGACAAAATAAATTTGTGTGCTAAGTGTTGTGGCTCTGCAGCGAGCTTTTAAAGAAAACCTGTAATGAGAAAAAGTTCCCCTGGGGGGTACTTACTCACCTCGGGTGGGGGAAGCCTCCGGATCCCATAGAGCACAGGTGTCAAACTCCAGGTCTGGAGGGCCATATCCATGCCAGTGTTTAGGAGGGACTGACAACGAGAGGAATGTGTCCTACCTGATGGACCACACCTTTCCTGATTCAGACCTATCAATTCATTTGAGCTTTGTCAAAAATGTGTGAGGACCTCGGCCCTCGAAGGACCGGTTTGACATCCCTGCCATAGAGGCTTCCCCGTCCTCCTCGGTCCCACGGCGGCGGTGAAAAAGCTCCCGGAATGGAGGGGATGTCAATACTTACATTCCCGGCTCCAGCGCAGTATCGGTTCTCTGCTCGGAGATAGTCAGAAATAGCCGATCGCAGTCAGTCCACTCTACTGCGTATGCGTAGTAGAGCGGACCCAACAGAGATCGGCTATTTCTGCCTATCTCCGTGCTGAGAGACGCAACAGCTCCCCCGCTGGAGCCAGGAAAGAAATGTATTAGCCTTGTCAGGCTTGTCGAGCCAGGTGTAATAATCCACTCAGCTGTCTGCACAGGCAGACAGCTGTTTGACCATTCCTTAAAGTGAACCCAAATTAAAAATACAAGATTTCAGAAATAAAATCTATTTTCTAAATTATAATAATAAATAGCAGCCTTTTTTCAGCTGCATGATGACAAATATAAAATATTTTACATTTATTGGAGGAACCCCTCCCTTCCTTTCAAATTGCCGGGATTTTTCCGGCAAACTGGTGGAGTAGATGGTGTCTGGCAATGGAGGAATTGCTAATGGCTGCCCCCAGTATAACCCTAGCTATGAAAAGAGAAGGGTGAAAAGCATGCACTGAAATGATCATAGGTTTGAAGGAGTGTTTATCTTTGTATGTGTCAGCGTGGTGCAACTAAATATTTTTAATTAAAAATGTTTGTTTTGGGTCCGCTTTAAGTCTGAGGGCTGCAGGTTTCTGGAAAAGAGACCTGTCTTTTCTTTGCAAGTTTCAGAGTTGCTCTGCTGAGGAATTTGCATACACTTGTCATGCAAATTGTCTACCTGCCTCCTTTGAAGGCTTGCAGTATAAATACCTTGTTCTCCGAGAATCCCTTGCTGTCATGAAGGTTTGTTCCTGCTAAACTCTCCTAGAGTATCAGCCTTTGTTGTTGTTGTTAAAGATCATCTTAGAGTAATTCCTTGGGATTGCACTAGGCATCCTTTCTAGTGCAGTCAGGTTGTATTATCTGTTTTGCCCTGTACTGTCTCTCTGTCTCGATTGTCTTGTCGCCAGCGGCGGTCGTCAGGCAATCGGTCTGTCTGTCTGGGAGTGTAGGCCAGAGCTGCGGTTGCTACTGGCTGCTCCATCTGTCTGGATTGCATGCGCCCTAGTGGTAGTGGCAGCTCTTCCTTCTGTATTCTGCCTTGGGGGTGCTAGCCAGAGCAGCGGTTGCTACTGGTAGCCCCATATGTTTGTCTTATCTGATACGAACGCTTGCTGTAGGCTCGGTGAAGTAACCGTTTAGCAAGCATTCGCGTTCTCTATTTTGTGTTTGTGTGACACTGGTTAGTTAGGGTGGCACGCTTATCACTGGGCGCCTAACGCACGGTGATCGTGCTTAAACGCTGTCGCGAATGAGTGCGGTGTTCGCATTTAGCTAGCGTTTGTTATTTTCCTTGTTCTTATTGCTGTTACTTGCTGTGCCTTCTTGCTACTCTCGTGCTCTGTCCTGCTCGGTCTTGTGTCACAATTGGCAATAGCCATGCTGGCGATTGCATTCCCACTTAATTTCCATTGTTGTGTGTGCGCCGTCGCTGGGTGGCGACTAGTTTGGTGGACACACATACATTCTGTCTCTGTGTGCTCTATCTCTTTAAGGGCGATCTTGCCCTGCATTGCTTCAACCCGTACAATTCCCATCTGGCGTCTGTGGCAGTGCAGAGGCTGTGTTCATCTACACTCCACAGCTCCATCTGCCGGTGGGAATCTCCCTCTGCAGGTGCATAGCACCATAGCGGAGTTCTCTCAATTTACACGCTTGTGGAGGATTTCCGTAGTGTCAGCGCACGTCCTGTGCGCTGACCACAGAAATAATTCCGCACTCGTTACACCAGGATTGCCGGACACGTCGGGGGAGCCAGCGCTGGACTACCTGCAGCTACGGCGGAGCGGGGGGGTGTGCCTCATTGGGACCCTGAGGCTTCCCCCTACCGAGGTGAGTACCCCCCAGGGGACTTTTTTTTGTTACAGGTTCTCTTTAAAGTTACAGACCTCTGAATTATAAAATATAGCCTGGTCACTAGGGGAGTGTAAGCCCACAGTCCTCAAGTAGTTAAAGCGATCCCGAGCCGAACCTATGATTCAAAATAAGATATTAACCTGAAGAGAGGGAAGCCTCAGGATCCTATTGAGGCTTCCCATGGTGGTCCGATGTCCCCTGTCGCTGAGCATGGGACCCCCTCCACATCAGGGCCGCACTCCTCCTGTTACCAGCGCGGCCATACAGTAGCCACGTGAGCAATGCATTGTCAGTAATCTTTGGGGGAGGGGGCCACGCTCAGCAACGGGGGATATCAAAGCAAGGAGGGAAGCCTCAATAAGATCATAAGGCTTCCCTGTCTTTAGATAAGTATTTGATTTTATACGCAATCATCATTTACAGATTGTACCACGTCACATACAGATAGTCTCTCCTTCATTTCCCCTCTGATGCTACAAATTGTAACGCTAGCCTGAAGACTAGTGATGCAATCGGTTCCCGATTTCTTACCTGAGCGATTGTTACTAGATGGAAGACAATCACGTGTATTTAGCTTAAAGGAATACTGTAGGGGCGTCGGGGAAAAATGAGTTGAACTTACCCGGGGCTTCTAATGGTCCCCTCGCAGACATCCTGTGTTGGCGCAGCCACTCCCCAATGCTCCGGCCCCGCCTCCGGTTCACTTCAGGAATTTCAGACTTTAAAGTCTGAAAACCACTGCGCCTGCGTTGCCGTGTCCTCGCTTCCCCTGATGTCACCAGGAGTGTATAGCAGAAGCCGAGTTTGGTCTGTGCCTGCGCAGTACGCTCCTGGTGACATCAGGGGGAGCGAGGACACGACAACGCAGGCACAGTGGTTTTCAGACTTTAAAGTCTGAAATTCCAGAGGTGAACCAGAGGCGGGGCCGGAGCATCAGTGACTGGCTGCGTGGGCACAGGATGTCTGCGGGGGACCATTTGAAGCCCCGGGTAACTTCAACTCATTTTCCCCTGACCCCCCTACAGTATCCCTTTAACCCTCATGCTTTAGACACAGGTGTATTGGGTTTCTTACCCTTGTCCCTGGAGCAGTTGTCACACATCATGTTACACTGCGCAGAGTCCCAGACTTCATCAAAGTGCTGAGCAATCACCACCCGGCGGCACCTGCAGCAGAGGATGGGAGGGGTTTAATCACAAACGAGGTAGTCAGATTCATTTTCCAGTATGTAATTGCAGCAGAATTTAGCGCTTGTGGCCGGCAGCTGGCAAACGAGCAGTTCAGCCATCCATGGAAAAGAATCCTTAACGTTTTGTAAATTATAAAATGGGTATGAATGAGTTTAACCCCTTCACTACCAGTGGTCTCTGCCCCCTAAAGGGAACCTAAACTGAGAAGGATATGGATTTTTCCTTTTAAAATAATACCAGTTGCCCGACTCCCCTGTTGATCCTGTGTGTCTTATAATTTTAGCCACAGCCCCTCAGCAAACATGCAGGTCAGGTTCTCTGACTGAAGTCAGACTGGATTAGCTGCATGCTTGTTTCAGGTGTGTGATTCAGCCACTGCTGCAGCCAAAGAGATCAGCAGGACTGCCAGGCAACTGGTATTGTTTAAAAGGAAACATCCATATCCCTCTCAGTTTAGGTTTCCTTTAAGGACTAGAGACCGCTAATACCAGAAACCAGCTCCTGCCGATGAATTGCCGCACACCTGTCGCCTCAGGCAACCCACTCTGCCGTCTCTATGAGGGCAGAGCTCTGTGAGCCGGTCAGGAGCTGCTTTCATTGGCTCCTGACCATGTGATCAATGTAAGCCAATGAGAGTTGCTAACATTGATAACAGGGTCAGAGGCCAATGAATTCAGCTCCTGGCCCATTCACAGAGCACTGCTCTCATACTGACAGCAGGGCGAATGAGCTACGGCAGGGAGAGAGAGTAACGCAATTAGCAAGAACGCAGTGAGGTGAAATCTACGCCCTGGCAGGGATAACTGCATCAAAGAAGGCGTAGATTTCAATCACTGCCGTCCGCAAGCGGTTAATCAGGCTGTATTTAACTATTGTACGGCTACTTGAACACTGCGCCTTCATTTTCTCAGACTGCTGACACATAAGACCACTCTTCCCCCGATCTTGTGAGAATGAGATCTCCTATTGGTCATGAAGGCCTGGCATCGGGCTGCTTAATGGTTGTGGGTGGATATAGCCAGAACTCATCACCCCGTGTGTAAAAGGGAGGCCCGCTGTGATAACAGATAGTCACAGACCGTAGAAGATGCAAGATGGAAGAGGCTGTACTTGGAGTTGGGCCATATTCTGAGACATAAGATCTATAGAGCGGCTGACATCCTGGGAACGCACCTGTGCAGGTCTTGGCAGTAGCGAACCATCTCATACAACTTCACCTGACCAACATTCTCCATAACCACCATCGAGCTGATCCGAAAAATGTCCCCAAAGCCATAATACAGGAGGCAGTCTGCCCGTTTATCGTCCCGACCTGTGGAAAGGATCAGGTCACATGACTGTTCAATTAAGGTTAATCTTAAACAATTCAACCCATGACAGACTAAGTTTTATATTTTGGCCCCTTACGGGATTGAGTTTAACAGCCCTGGTCTAAAGCATAACAAAAACAAAACAAAAAACCCTGCAGAAAAGGAACAGCTAAAACCATCTGAGTGGTTTTCAAGTGTTAAAACTACTGTGTTACAGTTCATTTAGCTGCTAATTGATAAGCCTGCCTTTGTTGGGCACAATTATTAGAGTTGGAAGTGTACACACTGTGTAAACAAGGCAGTTGTATCCAGGATGGAAGCAAAGAACTTTAATTTTCTCACCTATTACTTTTCTAGGTGTACCTTTGATAAGAGAATGTTCAATGAGGACATTAAAATAAAAAAATTCTAGTTACCTGGGGCTTCCTTCAGCCCCTGTCAGCAGTCCTGTTCCCTCACTGCAGCTCCGCTTCCTACCGGTGGCCCAGGTCCCCTGCGGTGCAAGATGCCAACCTCGGCATCCATTGCGCCTACGCGAGAGCCGCTCGCTGTGGTGCGGACATCACCTGGAATGTACTGCGCAAGCACAGTACAATCCAGATAACGTCAGCACGACACCGAGTGGCTCTCGCGCAGGCGCAGTGGATGCCGAACTGCCAAGGTTGGCATCTGGCACTAGAGGGGACCCGGGCCACCAGCAGGAAGCTGAGCTGCGGAGAGGGCACAGGACTGTTGACGGGCAGAAGGAAGGCCTGGGTAAGTTGTTTATTTAGGTCTTCCTATGGATGGATTTGGAGCAGGGCTGTGGAGCCTGTACACAAATAATCAGACTCCAACCCCTCAGTTTATGAAAAAAAATCGACTCCAGGTACAAAAAAAAAAAAAAAAAAATTTAAAAAAAAAAAATTTCTACTTCAAAAATCGGTTTCTCATCCCTGCCCTACCTAAAACGCTGCATCCCTGTGGCTGTAATCTAACTAATTCCCCCAAACTCCCCGTGGGGCAATCCGGGCAGAGCTTCCGTGAGAGACAGAGCTTTCAGTTGCAGCTCTGAATCTCAGCGCATCTGTCAGCCCGGATCGCCGCCTCTCCTCCGCCCCTCTCAGTCTTCCTTCTCTATCAGCGGCGGAGATCCGCCGCTGATTTAGACGCGAATGGAGGCAGAGCTGCAGCTCATAGCTCTGCCTCCAACAGCAGCAAAATCCACGACCAAGAAAGTAGTGGATTTTGCGGGGGAATTTAGTTAGATTACAGCTGCGGGGATGCTGCGTTTTAGTTAGGGCAAGGATGAGAAACAGATTTTTGAAGTAAAAAGAGGATTGTCTCTTTAACCACTTAGCAACTTCTGCCACAGTTTCTACTTCCCAGTTTATAAACACCTGTAAACACTTGGTTCTGTTTTCTATTTTTAGAAAATGGAGTTAGTATAGCACCATTGTGTGGCGAAAAAGTAAAACTACTTCCAAATCCACCATTATACACTTACCATAGAAAACTGAAATACATTTTCATTATTTTATTTTTTTATTTTTTTTTAACTCCTTCACTCCTAACCCAAAATTGTAATAACCGGGACATATGGGCAAATAAAATGTGCCTGTTTTATCTACAATAGCACATTTTATTTTTAAAACTACAATGGCTGAAAGCTAAGAAATTGTGAATTTTTTAATTTTTTCTTCTTCCCTGTCAAATGCATATAAAATATTATAATTCTTAGCATAATGTACTGCCCAAAGAAAGCCTAATTTGTCCCGCAAAAAAATATATAGGTCCTTTCAGTGTGATAATTAGAGATAAAGTTATTACCGAATGAATGGGAAAAGCTTTTGAAGAGGAAAAAAACCTGTGGTAGGGAAGTTGTTAATTGATACCAGTTGCCTGACTGTCCACCCAATTCTGTGCCTCTAATACTTACAGTCACAGACCCTAAACAAGCATGCAAATCAGAGGTTTCTGTAAAAAAAAAAAAAAAAAAAAAATCTGACAAGATTAGTTGCATGCTTATTTCAGGTGTGTGATTCAGACACTATTGCAACCAAATAGATCAGCAGGACAACCAGGCAACGGTTATTGTTTAAAAGGAAATAAATATGGCAGCCATCATATCCTTCTCTCTTCAGGTATGCTTTAAAGGCGCATTACAGCAAACAATTATAAAATGTAAAATATGTGCAAACATATACAAATAAGAAGTACACTCTTTTTCCAGAGTAAAATGAGCCATAAATTACTCTTCTCCTATGTTGCTGTCACTTACAGTAGGTAGTAGAAATCTGACAGAAGTGACAGGTTTTGGACTAGTCCATCTCTTTATAGGGGATTCTCAGGGATATATTTTCAAAAGCACTTAGTAAATGTCAGTTGCTCTGTCCAACTGCAAAAAAACTGTAGCGAGCAGGGAAGCTGGCCAGCATCATTGTTTAAATCCATTTTAGGGAGTATCTTTATAAAGAAAAAAAGCCTTGCTGAGAATCCCCTATGAAGAGATGGACTAGTCCAAAACCTGTCACTTCTGGCAGATTTCTACTACCTACTGTAAGTGACAGCAACATAGGAGAAGAGTAATTTATGGCTCATTTTACTCTGGAAAAAGAGTGTACTTCTTATTTGTATATGTTTGCACATATTTTACATTTTATAATTTTTCGCTGTAGTGCCCCTGTAAAGGCTCAAAACCACAATTGTACAGGTTTTTGATGCAAGAGGGCCCCATTCCCACTTGCGATTGCAAACCGCAAACAACAATTGCCCAGTGATTGATGTGATTCTCCTTCAACTAATGAGAATCTCAAAGTGCACAGTTGCTCTAAAAATGCTACGTGTAGTGCATTTGCAATTTCCGCAGTGTGAATGATCCCATAGAGATCCATTGTACACAGCACTTTGCTGATCGCCGGTTGTTAGAAGAAGCATAGTGACGATTTTATTCTGCTGCTCTAGAGTGAGTGGACTGAGTAACCGTTCACATTGGCAGCCCTCTGATACAGGCTTCTCGTGTCACAGGTAAAGTTACAACAATTGTACATATAAAGTCTGGGAGTTACCTGCCCGTCCGCTCTCCTGGTAATAATTCTCCATAGACTTGCTCATCGAGTGATGAATGACAAACCGCACATCTGGTTTATCGATGCCCATCCCAAACGCCACTGTGGCCACCACCACCTGCAGGAAACCACACAGAGTGTAACTGAATGACTGGCAGACATTTCCCGGATGGAATAGGCAGAAAGTCATTTACTTCTGATTAGACACTAGCGCCGGTTCAATGTATAACGGGGCCCTGTGGCAAAATTCACCTGAGGGCCCTCATGCCTCACCACCACAGCATATTCAGTCCTCAGGGCCCCAGAGCTAGTTGAAACTCTTCCCAGATCTCCCCCGTCAGATGCTCCCTGGGGCCTCTGCACAGTTTTGTCAGCATAGCAACTTCAGTCCGTGCGTTCTCTCGTCTTCGCAGGGGCGCCTCTTCCCAGTGATCCGGTGCAGGTTGTTGCATATTGATAACGGGTCATGGAGTAGGGGAAGCCAGCAGGGGTGGAGATGGGGAGCACAGACAGCAGCACACTGGGACAGGCAAGTCACAATGTTGAGAAAAACTTTGCAGGGGCCCCTAGGGAGCACAAGTGAGGGGGAGACCTGGGGGGACCGGGGTAGCGCTTGGGGGCCCTGGGGCCATTTCCCCCTTTGCCTTTATGGCAGAGCCGGCCCTGTCAGACACAGGGCCTTATTCACTAAAGGAACTCATACACTGGCAGACGGCCACCAGATTGGAACAGAGAGAGATTTATCTGATGGTACAATCTGAGATATCCATTACTGCCAGTGTACTGTACACAGATTTAAGCAATTTCAATAGATTTAAATACACATTATACACTGAGTGGCCCCCCAAAAAATTTGAGAAGCCCTCTAATAATGAGTTGATCCACCTTTAGCTCAGATTACAGACAATATTTTACTTGACGCAAACTAAACAAGATTCCGTCATTAGCATATTACTGACCTTCCCTACTGACAGCCATCATTAGCATCTTACTGGCCTTCCCCACTGACAGCCATCATTAGCATCTTACTGGCCTTCCCCACTGACAGCCATCATTAGCATCTTACTGGCCTTCCCTACTGACAGCCATCATTAGCATCTTACTGGCCTTCCCTACTGACAGCCATCATTAGCATCTTACTGGCCTTCCCTACTGACAGCCATCATTAGCATCTTACTGGCCTTCCCTACTGACAGCCATCATTAGCATCTTACTGGCCTTCCCTACTGACAGCCATCATTAGCATCTTACTGGCCTTCCCTACTGACAGCCATCATTAGCCTCTTACTGGCCTTCCCTACAGACAGCCATCATTAGCCTCTTACTGGCCTTCCCTACTGACAGCCATCATTAGCCTCTTACTGGCCTTCCCTACTGACAGCCATCATTAGCATCTTACTGGCCTTCCCTACTGACAGCCATCATTAGCATCTTACTGGCCTTCCCTACTGACAGCCATCATTAGCCTCTTACTGGCCTTCCCTACTGACAGCCATCATTAGCCTCTTACTGGCCTTCCCTACTGACAGCCATCATTAGCATCTTACTGGCCTTCCCTACTGACAGCCATCATTAGCATCTTACTGGCCTTCCCTACTGACAGCCATCATTAGCATCTTACTGGCCTTCCCGTCTGACAGCCATCATTAGCATCTTACTGGCCTTCCCTACTGACAGCCATCATTAGCCTCTTACTGGCCTTCCCTACTGACAGCCATCATTAGCCCCTTACTAGCCTTCCCTTCTGACAGCCATCATTAGCCTCTTACTGGCCTTCCCTACTGACAGCCATCATTAGCCTCTTACTGGCCTTCCCTACTGACAGCCATCATTAGCCTCTTACTGGCCTTCCCTACTGACAGCCATCATTAGCCTCTTACTGGCCTTCCCTACTGACAGCCATCATTAGCCTCTTACTGGCCTTCCCTACTGACAGCCATCATTAGCCTCTTACTGGCCTTCCCTACTGACAGCCATCATTAGCATCTTACTGGCCTTCCCTACTGACAGCCATCATTAGCATCTTACTGGCCTTCCCTACTGACAGCCATCATTAGCATCTTACTGGCCTTCCCTACTGACAGCCATCATTAGCATCTTACTGGCCTTCCCTACTGACAGCCATCATTAGCCTCTTACTGGCCTTCCCTACTGACAGCCATCATTAGCCTCTTACTGGCCTTCCCTACTGACAGCCATCATTAGCCTCTTACTGGCCTTCCCTACTGACAGCCATCATTAGCCTCTTACTGGCCTTCCCTACTGACAGCCATCATTAGCCCCTTACTGGCCTTCCCTACTGACAGCCATCATTAGCCTCTTACTGGCCTTCCCTACTGACAGCCATCATTAGCATCTTACTGGCCTTCCCTACTGACAGCCATCATTAGCATCTTACTGGCCTTCCCTACTGACAGCCATCATTAGCATCTTACTGGCCTTCTCTACTGACAGCCATCATTAGCATCTTACTGGCCTTCCCTACTGACAGCTATCATTAGCATCTTACTGGCCTTCCCTACTGACAGCCATCATTAGCATCTTACTGACCTTCCCTACTGACAGCCATCATTAGCCTCATACTGGCCTTCCCTACTGACAGCTATCATTAGCATCTTACTGGCCTTCCCTACTGACAGCCATCATTAGCATCTTACTGACCTTCCCTACTGACAGCCATCATTAGCCACATACTGGCCTTCCCTTCTGACAGCCATCATTAGCATCTTACTGGCCTTCCCTTCTGACAGCCATCATTAGCCTCTTACTGGCCTTCCCTACTGACAGCCATCATTAGCCTCTTACTGGCCTTCCCTACTGACAGCCATCATTAGCATCTTACTGGCCTTCCCTACTGACAGCCATCATTAGCATCTTACTGGCCTTCCCTACTGACAGCCATCATTAGCCTCTTACTGGCCTTCCCTTCTGACAGCCATCATTAGCCCCTTACTGGCCTTCCCTTCTGACAGCCATCATTAGCATATTACTGGCCTTCCCTACTGACAGCCATCATTAGCCTCTTACTGGCCTTCTCTACTTTAGCATATTACTGGCCTTTCCTACTGACAGCCACGTTGGACCAGGTATGGGAGTGACCTACACAGCGACATGCCAGATACCGACATCCACACAACACTACCCTAACGCCTGGTTAATATGCTCTAAAGTGTCCCTTCCATTCCTGTGATGTCTGTAAATATAGATCTATGTGTAAATATATGACCACACCTGAATCTTGTTCTCGGTCCAGCAGGTGTGGACCTTTGTCTTGTCTCGCGGCTCCATGTTGGCGTGATACGCTCCGGCCCGAATACCCAGCTTCTGTAACCCGATGGTCACCTGTTCAGAATCCTTCTGAGAAAAACAATAGATGATCCCTGGAAAATAGGAAATAAGGTTTGAGGCTAGGTTCACACTATGGTGTTGCGGTTTGCATACCCTACAAAAAGCAGGATCGCAACAAAGTACAATGCACAGCAATATCCCAGTGCGAATGCAGCCTAAATCAAACCCCAGACAACCAGCTCATCTGTCCAACCAAGCTCTACAATCCCCACACACACACACTTTTTCCACCACTACAGTATATCTACATCCTCTGACTTCATCTAAGCCACAAGGACATAGATATAAGTCATGTAGTTGAAGCACATCTGTGCAAAACCTCCAGCACTATCTGCTGCAGCACTAATTGGTGAAAGCGAATATATTCACTGAGCCAATAAGACTGATTTTCACCCTTAACATCTCAGTCGTTTTCAGCTTATGCATCCGAGCAATGTTCACCTCCCATTCATTAGCCTATAACTTTATCACTACTTATCACAATGAACTGATCTATATCTTGTTTTTTCTGCCACCAATTAGGCTTTCTTTGGGGGGTACATTTTCCTAAGAGCCACTTTACTGTAAATGCATTTTAACAGGAAGAATAAGAAAAAAAAATGAAAAAAAATTCATTTTTTTGTCAGTTTTCTGCCATTATAGTTTTAAAATAATACATGCCTCCATAATTAAAACCCACGTATTGTTATTGCCCATTTGTCACGGTTATTTCACCTTTTAAATTATGTCCCTATCACAATGTATCGCGACAATATTTTATTTGGAAATAAGAGCATTTTTTCCGTTTTGCATACATCACTATTTACAAGCTTATAAAAAAAAAAAAATAGAGAGAAATATTTCATCTTTACATAGATATTTAAAAAGTTTAGACCCTTAGGTAAATATTTATGTTTTTTTTTTTTATAGTAATTTTTTTTTTTTTTTATTAAATATTTTATGTGGGCATTTTTTGGGAGGGTGGGATATAAAAGTGTTTTATTTGGGGAAATATTTATGTATTGTAATTTTTTTTACATTTACTTGTAGTTTTACTTTTTGGCCACAAGATGGCAATCTCGAGTTTGTTTACATGACGTCACTCTAAGCGTACAATGTACACTTAGAGGGACATAGCTTCAGAAAGAGCGAAGCTTCCGAGAGAAGCTGTCGCTTTTTCAGCGGGGGAGAGGAATCAGTGATCAGACTCCATAGCCCGAGACATTGATTCTGTGGCTACCGAATCCGCGGCCGGGAGTGCGCGTGCACGCGCGCGATCGGCCGCGGGAGCGCGCCTGTCCTCCTTGACGTTTTTATACGTCAAGGAGGACAAAGTGGTTAAAAAATACTTTTATTTTCATAGTGAAAAATGCACACTGGAGCATTATTTCAGAATCAAATATCTTCAACATGCCATACAATGAAAGCCTAGTTAGTCTTGGGAAAAAAAAAAAAAAAAAAAAAAATCAATATATATTTC
>NC_090648.1:477995433-478016825 GCF_040937935.1 Hyperolius riggenbachi
TGTGTCTATTCAGCAGAGCGATGGGGACAGAGTGAAGACACATTCCTCAGAGAGCTTCAGCCAGCAATGATCAACTCTAGTATAATCCCACTTTAATGAAATCACAGTTTTGCTTTTTTATTTTTTACCTTGCTAATATCTCCTCTTTATACAGCCACTTCCAAAGTGCAATGAAATTTGAAGAGTAAAAACGTAGCTCAGTCAAGCCAGACTGCTGCTTCTCCCAGGTGATCACTCCTTACCCCCTCCCTTCTGATGACGCATGCTGTCTAGGAGGAAAGCAGACAGCATGAGTCATCAGAGGGTGAGCAATGAATGCGAGTTGTGCTACACTGTTTCACTACAAGTTTCATCTAGCTTTAATAAAGATTTTATATTTAGTAAGAAACCTACATTGACACAGAAATGTTTAGTAACAGCTGAAAGGTACACACAAACTTCCAAATAACAGTTGGCCAAAATGATTGCCTGTTGTCATTTTGGGTGACTTAAGTAGCGATCGCTGTACAGACATGCTGATCAGCCGTCTGCCCAGTAGCCTATTAGGCTCTATGGAGAAATTATAATCTCAGGATCCTAGTTTGCCTCCATACCTTGCGTTCTTCTAAAGGCGTCTTTGCCAAAACTAACTTCCGTAGATACGTCTTTGGATGTCCGAAACGTATAGATGTGAATAATTCAAATAGCCTAAAGAGGTTTTTTTGACATGCAAATAAAGTTTGAACAAAAAACTGTGGCATATGGAGGTTAAAATTCCGAAAGGTCTAAAAATATCAGTGGCAGTCTAAAAGTTAAAGCAATAGTCCAAATAAGCATTTTCAAAGGTTTTCTCATAATATTTTCAAAGATTTTCTCATAGCACTTCAGCAACAATCTTCTATGAATCACTTCCACCCCACCGAAACACAAAACAAAACAAAAAGGTGGTACCATAACTTGAAAATTTAAATCCTAAAAAAAACGCCCAAAGAACAAAAATCAATTGAGAAACTAAAAATATGCAAATCTGCAGTTCTAGAATTGTTGCAACACCTTGGGATTCAAGATAGACAAATTAATCTACATAATTCAAAGCGACCTCTTTCACGAAAAGTTTGGAGGGAAAAATAAAAACTAAAATTGAGATTTTGATGATGCCTGCGAGAACAGAATTCACGCGTTTTCACAAATATTAGTAAAAAGGGAGGGATGTTCGGAAATGCCCAATTACGATCCTGCGGAATTTCCAATTTGCCGTTTTTGGATGAGTATTTAAGAATGCAAAAAAATGAAAAAAAAATTGGAAAAAAAACAGAAATCGGAAAAATGGAAAATCTGTCTTGGGATTGTTCTGAATTTAAAGTTTTTGCAGAAAAATTCTGCAGTTTCCGATTGGTCCAATGCTTCAGAGTTATGCGGTTAGGCTAAAATTACCGAGCTGCGGTAAATCGGATTTCCACGGTATTCTAATCGGATCGGAAATTTCAATTCTGTGGAATCCGAATGAGCATCCCTACAAATGGGTATGTAGGACCCTAAAACACAGATTTGTTTTTTCTTACTCTCCGTTGCCCATTGTCATCGACAAATGAAAAGCAGGTCACAATAGCGATGAACCCTTGACCCAGTTCCTCATTGCATCAATATGGAATGTATATGTAATGTCCACATCCCATGCTCTGATAGCCTAACGGTTATTGGCACTTCCACCGTCCATGCCAAAGACAATGAATGTAGCCTGAATATTATTCATAGCCTTCAGTCAACTGCGTGTCAACAGCAGGGAACAAGGAAGCAAACATACGCTCTGGCATATTGCTACTAATTGACTGCAAGCAACAGGCCAAGGAAACTAGTTCTATGGAGGCGTGAGAAGTTTTCCTAAAGTGACTCAGCCATTATGAGATGGAAGAAAATGCAAAGACTAAGCATACAAAAAGCTGGACCTCCAGGAAGGAAGAGGTCTACTTGCAGAGCCTCTTGAGATCCGACACCCTCTTTTGCAGGACATGGCTATGACAATGCTAACGAGTGGCCCAGCTAAGCATCTCTCGTCAACCGGCTTTCACTAGAGAAGGTCAAGGAGATGACCCCTGGCATCACTTGCTCACTCGTATGGTTCCAGGTTTTTTCCGTGCCCCTACTCTATGGAAAACCCCCACCCAGCATAACAATTTACCAGCGAAGCATTACTGGGGGCCCCAACAAAGTTCACACCCTTTCCCTTGCCTCCCCTTGGTGTCCTTCACGGCCTTGGGGCCCATCTCACGCGTGTCATGAAACATGTGTGGCCATATTTATCTTCACACCCACAAGTGTAGCCACAAAAACACCTGATCTAAAGTATAGTCCCCTGAATTGGAGGAAAAGAAGGTTAGCTGTTGGAGCGGAGCCTCCCAGAGTCTGGGTCCCCTGCAACCGCAGGGGCTGCTCGCCTCTAGTTACACCCCTGCCCCCCCCTTCCCCAATCAGGCTTGCCTCCACTTTTAACTTATTCAAGTAGGCCTTAAAGATTCATCTGCCCACTATAGCGCCATCCTCCTGCCTTAGACTAATATAATTAATACTTCTGATCAATTTGTGGGCAAAATCAATTGGAAGCTGAATAATCAAATAATTTTGTGTCCTCGATTCCCTACAGATTCGTTATTTGAACGAGAAACCGTGATAAGTGTATGGCCTGCTTTTGATTGGCCAATCTTACCACTTCCATGTACAGTAGTATAAAGGCCAACAGATTTGGAATATTATGAACACACTGGTAGGTTAGCGGTTATACTACATGGACGTGGTAAAAATTGGCCAATCATTGGCCAAACATCGGAGCAGAATGTGCAGCGTTTCCCCGCATGAGATTTAAGCTGGGAAACACTGCCTAGTCCATCAATAGTCTTGCTGTCTGAATGGCATGCCGGCACGATTCGGATGGCATGCTGCAGTTTACCTTAGCACGCATCTGAACCCCTATAGCCACGCATGGCTACTTGCATCACTGTAAGTGCCGGCAAGCCTACCACATTCATGCTGATATAATGGAAACCGGCTCTAAGGATTTCATGTTCTGTGGGTGTGGCCAGGGCTGGATTTATTATAAGGCACTGTAGGCACCTGCCTAAAGGCTCACTTCCCTCCCCAAGTGCCTCCCTCCCTCCTTATCGATGCAGGGTCCTGAGTGGAGTGTAAATGAGAGATTACTCAACCAGGTCTCGGCATTACACTGACCAGATCTCCCTACAGTCAGGGCACCTCTAGCTACTTAATACTGAGGATAGATCTGGCTAACTAATAGTAAGGGGCACCTGTAGCTACCTATGATGGGCAAGGTCACTAAGGGAGACACTTGCGGTCTGGTTCAGCCAATGTTTGCAGGTTCATGAAGGGCAAAGTCTAGGGTGCCAGGACATCTGTGCCTATAGGCTCCAGTGATGTAAATTCAGGCCCGTGTGTGGCTATTGATGCCCGGATTGCATCATCATGTTGTTCGGGGGGGAAGGCACAGCCTTAATATGACTGAGAAGACTGCAGCTGGTCACCAGACCTCCAGATCTTTCGGCTAAGCAAAGAACTTCTACAGAGACAGAGAAAAACAAAGTCTGAATGACTATATGGATACTGGAAACCATTTCATCCTGAAATGGGGATTTAAGACATTTTAAGTACACTTCAGGAAAAGTACAGTGACCTCCCGCGTACCCACAGCCAATCAGCGAGGAGACCTTTTGTCGCTGTTCTGAGCAGACGCTTCCCATTACCTCTACAAGCTTCAAACCCACAGCATCACCACCAGGAAAATGCCCACTTCAGATGTAAAAATGATCCTCTTGTCTCATCCAAACCGTTCTGCGGACCTCTTCAACGCAGCAAATGTAGAATCCTTAATGGAAAGCCAACCGACTCAAGAGCTCTCCTAACGTTCTTTACTTTGTTATCAGGTAAGAAGAGTACACATGTTTAGCAATAACAGGTGGAAAATATCTTCTACAGCCTAAACAACTACAAAACAACAACCACCTCTGACCATGCCGAGCTTTTATCCACCGTTCATGAAGAAAGCGCCACGGATGTGGAACTTTCCGGTATCCGGCACTTTACAATTTGTAATAATAATCCTAAAACGTGTATAGTGCTTTTCTCCTGTTGGACTCAAAGCGCTCAAGAGCTGCAGCCACTAAGGACGCGCTCAAGGAGCCACCCTACAGTGTTAGGAAGTCTTGCCCAAGGACTCGAACCCTGGTCTCCCATGTCAAAGGCAGGGCCCTTAACCAGCACACTATCCAGGCTCAACAAAAGCAAGGGAGGCTACGCTCATTTTTTCAAGAGCCCAGGATTTAAAGGGGCACTATGGCGAAAACATTTTTAAATTTAAAATATGTGCAAACAAAGAAGTACGGTTTTTTCCAGAGTAAAATGAGCCATAAATTACTTTTCTCCTATGTTGCTGTCACTTACAGTAGGTAGGAGAAATCTGACAAAAGCGACAGGTTTTGGACTAGTCCATCTTTACATAGGGTGTAGTTGGTTGCACTAAAAGGTGTAGTTGGTTGCACTAAAGTAAACTGATTGCTTCCAAAGCGGTTTGCATGCAAAAGCATTCGGGTACTAGACCCTTTCACCAGAATTGAGGTTCCTCCCAGTCAAAAGGGTCCCTACTCTACCGACACCAGTCAGCACATGACCAAACATTTCATCCTCGTGACCCTGGGATTCATACGGAGGCCTGTCTGTCTGGTTCTAGCATGCTAGGGAACACATGCATGTATATAAATCTGTCCAAGATCACCAAGGAGCGAGAAACTGCACTACTCACACCATTTATACAGTATAAATGGGAGGCAATAGCATAAGAGCAGGGAAGCTACAGTCTGCAGCCAGACCACAATGTCTGCTGAAATATACACACAAGCAAGGGAAGCTATGCGCATCCTTTCAAGGGTCTGGGATTTAAATGGGAAAGGAGGTGCTGAGGGAAGAATGAATCTCAGGTTCATGAGCATGCAATGTTTGCTTGCTTGCTGACTGCTGTGGTTAGAGTAAGGACCCCTTTCGCCTTGGATGGAACCTCAACGCTGGTGAAAGGGTTTCGAACGGAATGCTTTTGCACACAAACCATTTTAGAAACTAAAAACCTTCATCTAATGGAACCGAATAAAACTTGCACTCCTGTCCATAACATTACTAGAGTTCCAGATTGTTGTGAGCGTTGGAGTGCAGGGGGATTAAGGATTGTAGGACTTTAAAGAGAAACTGTCGGGCATAAAATAAAAAATCAATTGTTTATTTTTATCTGGTAAACAAGTAATAAGGATGCTAACCAGGCAATCCAAAAGTTAAAATCACTATTACTTTTCTTGTTGATAAATTATCATTCCCCAGTTTACATGACTTATTTGGTACACAGAAAATTTGGTACACAAAAGAGAAGTTGCAGGACATGCTGGGTTGTCTTTTTTTGCTTCCCTACTTCCCCTTAGACTTAACTAATGCAGCCTGATTGGCTGAAGCCTCTTTCCCTCCAGTTTTCCCCTCCCACACCTCTGTTCCTCTCTGATTGGCCAAAATTTCTCAGGATGAAACAATGCACTTTCTATAGTGAAGGGCGGGCAAATCAGGCAGAGGAGACTTAGGCCCGGTTCACATTAGCGTTCCCTGTCCGGATTCGCCTGATCGGATCCGGACCGTATACTGTACAAACGGAACGTACGTTCCGCATAGCAATGCAAAGGCTATGTGGACGTTCACATCCGTACGTTCCGTACAGTACGGAGCCGAACCAGACCCGGACTCCGGACACTTTTCCAACATGCGCTATTTTTTGGGTCCTGATCTCCGGCCCACGCGTCCGGACCGGAGCCGGACTTGAGCCTGACAGCACCATCCGGAACACAGAAACCAATGGGGAACGGAAGGCACAGAACACACTGCCTACAAAAACCTGACGTTCTACCCCACTTCCTATGCGTATCCAAGCGGCCATTTCGGATGGGGACACATGGGCCAAGCATGTCTGGAGTGGAGCAGCAGTGACAGACGTGCTGGAGCTGTTTGGCAGAATGTCGGAGGTGGAGGTGAGGCCTACAGTGGAGGAACCTGATTCTACAGGTGCACCTTCTGCTGACCCCAATATTTTTTTTCTTTAAATTTCGCTATTTTTTGCCCACGGATCCGGATGGCAGCCTGATGCATGCCTGATGCAAATGGACCGGATCCGGATCGGAACCGTACAGTTCCGATCCGGATCAGGTCCTGATCCGATCAGGATCCGGTCCGTTTGCATGGCAAAACGCAAGTGTGAACGGGGCCTAAGGGCGGATATTACATCAGGACTGGCTTCAAAATAGCCAACGTAAATATGGAAACTGTCTAGAACAGGATTCTCTACTTTTCCTTTATAAAATTCACAGGAATCCTAATGTGGACAGAGCAATACATGTGTTATGTAAGTAGAGCAAGTATATATATATATATATATATATATATATATATATATATATATATATATATATATATATATATATATATATATATATATATATATATATATATATATATATATATATTTATATTTTATTTTATTTTTTTCCTGAGATAGTATGGCTGACAGCTCCTCTTCAAAATATGTGCATTTCTTATGTGGACATCCCTTCAGAGAAAGGGATGGTAAGAACTTTGGTTCCCCTTGCAGGTGCTGGTCTGCCCCGTAGTTACCTCTAGGGGTGTTGCCTTTCCACTATTATGTAATTCTATTGCTCCGGCAGCCATTACAGAGGCCGTAGCAATGCCACTGCTACTTGGAGCAGGCCACTTTTTACTGCCATATCTGTACTCTAAAGATTCGTTCTGGGGTGACATTTCAGAGGCTGAGCACTGCTATGAAGGGGAGGCAACAGTGCACAAATGAGCAGCTCTGTAAAGCTGGCCACTAATGGACCAATTTCTAGCGAAACATCGTTCGATCGATCCGAAATTCTAGGTCGGCAGTGATCGAATTGCCAGTAAATAATCTCCATTAATGGTTATGATCGATTATGAACGAGTGAAAAAAAAGTCGTCCGACTGAATTTTCGTCGAACGAAATTTTGAATTTTAAAGACGATCGTGATCGATAGATAGCAAAGATTGGTTCGTTGATGGTGTAGTGAACGATTTTTCTTCCGATCAGAATTTATCGCTCGAACGATTTTTCGCTAGAAAATTGGACCATTAGTGGCCACCTTTAGGCGGGGTAAAGAGGAGAAAAATGCTGTGTGGGCGTGGCTGTTGCATACGCCTAGACTGCATCATTTCCACATTTCAGACTGCAAGGAGGAAGGCACTGACTGAATCAGCCTAAGTAAATTGCAGCCAATAGTACAGACCGTGGGCTGTGTGAGCTTCTCCTTAAGAGTTTAAAAAGTGGTTTGACAGAAGTTAAGGGAGGAGATTCTGCATAGACATAAACCTACATGGAGATCATACAGTATGCTATCCCTGTGTTTGTATGGGTTTCCCCCAAGGTTTCTATTTCCTTCCACTCTCTAAAAACATCCTAACCGTTAACACGATTCCTCCAACTCCAGAGTGAGCTTAGAATACAGCAGGGACATTAGATTGGGAGCCGTGTATAATGAACCGTCTGATATCCTCCACGACGCTCTGCAGAAACACACTCCGGTGCTATATAAAACGTGTAATAATGGCAACGATGAATACGCAGGTATACACGTTACGGTATCCACAGATTGTTTTAGTGGATAAAAAAAAAAAAAAAAAAGGTACCAGTTAATGCCATTTGTTTTCTAACAGGCAGCCTGCCTCTCCAACAGGCAACCTGCCTGGGCAATGAAGATGAATGACGTAGAGCAACCTCAACATCCTCCTGCTACTTATTACTCCATCTGCAGAGGCCTGGGAGGTTAGTAAATATTACCCAAGCCTCGGCAATTACAGCCACTTAGCCCAGGCCGTGTTTAAAGGACTGACAGCTCCTCAGTGCCCATCTTTATGATCGCATTTCAATACAATATATATTTTGTAAACCAGTGAGCTGCGATGGGGGAGAAGAAGGGGGGGGGGGGGGGCGGTGGTGATAAAAGGGATGCAATTCCATTGGCTTTAATTATTTATGGTACCAGCTGTTAGGGATGCTGGTCCAGGATAATAAATCTTATGGTCCTGTAACCGCGTTAGGCTCAGAGAGTGTCCAGGAGCATCCCGGAGATTCCTGCCCATTTTTCACATTCTGACAACAAGGCTCACTTCCCCACTAGCTGCTCTTAACAGTAATGTCTCACTGGGGCTCCATTTACAGCCTTCTGCCTGCTGAGCACTTCTCTGCAGCCGTGAGCGTTCGCTGCATGTATAGGCGGGATCATTGTATTTACTTTGCTCTCGTTATGCTTTTACCATTCAAATAAAGGCCCAATTCACATTGGCAAAGTATGCCCAAAATGATCGACTGCAGTTCACAGCAACTTAAAAGGGAACTAAGCACAACTTTTTGTTTCCTGGTTTCTAATAGCTATAGGAGCTGCCATGTTAGCCCCTTCCCCTTCTAGCTGTCCAATATTTATCCAGGGGAAGGTGTGAAATAGCATAGGTGACTTCTCTAAACTCTTCGAAGCACAGTTTATAATCTACCCCCCCCCCCCCCCCCCCCCATGAAAACTTTTTTTTGTTTGCTCTTTGCTAATGTGTAAGTGCAATAAAGTAATTACATCATCCCTTATCTGCCTGAATGCTTGGAAGAACAAGGAAATCGAGAGCCCAATATGGTGTAATATTGTTAAGTTGGTTGTGGTTTAAAGCAAAATATTTATAAATACTCACAAACATGGGTTACCCATAGGCAACCACTTCAAGTGCAGGTGGGGAGTATTAGAACCTGACCCCACTCAGGTTTTTAAGATGTCGCTCTCTGTAGATAGGAAACGAGGTAGCACCCCTCCACTGAGGGTGGAATCAAGATTTCAGCAAGGCTTGGTGTACAGAGGCGCCAGAGTAGAATAAAAACGTTTAAAAACTGTCTAAAAGAGGGGGATGTTCAGGTGGACTTACCTCCCTCAAAAATATAAAGCTCAATTGAGTCACGATATATCAATACAAAAATGTTTATTGAACTCCACTCAGTGCAACGCGTTTCGCAGGTGTGGTCCCGCTTCATCAGGCAAACAGGAGTATAACTCAATGGGTCTAAATGCAGAAGTGAGCGCCTGTGTACACCAAGCCTTGCTGAAATCTTATCTGCCAGAAACTTCCGCAGTTGGGCAGGCCTCAGAAGTAGGCCAACAAAACTCTGTGCTAAACTTTTAAATGTAAAAAGAAGAGGTTACATTTAAAGTTTTTTTGTTTTTGTTTTTTTATTACTGAGCCACATTGTTGGCATACATATTAAATGTGCTATTGAGATGCTCTGGGTGCTAAAAATTGTGCTTGGTTAACTTTAAAGTAGACCTGAACTCTTGTACAGGACAGAAGGAAAACACAGAGAAATGCACCCTGTATGTATTTAGAGAGTTTAGCCTGTCTAATTTCCCCCTCATCTGTGCCTAATCACAAGGTGTAATTTCATCTCTCAGCTGTGTCAGCTCAAATCTCTGTTGCCTCGGCAGAGCAGTGATTTTGTAAACAAAGGATGTTAACCCTATGGGCTTCCATGAAACAGGAAGTAGACACACTTAAGATTTTTTTTTTTTTAGTATTTATACAGTGCCAACATCTCCCGTAGCGCTGTACAGAGTATACAGTCTTGAGGGACTCACAATCTAATCCCTACCAGCCATGTGTCTATATGTATCATGTATCAGCGCTGCGTAATATGTTGGCGCTTTATAAATACAATAAATAAATAGTGCAGGTATCAGTCTAGGGACAGTTTTATCTGTATGTTTTGGGATGTGGGAGGAAACCAGAGTGCCCAGAGGAAACCCACAGGGAGAACATACAAACTCCTTGTAGATGGTGCCCTGGCCGAGATTCAAACCAGGGACCCAGCGCTACAAGGCAAGAACACTAACCACTACGCCACCGTGCTGCCACAAGATTCCTTAGAAAAACTTCATGAAATACCACAAGGTAAAAATCTGTAAAAATCTTAAGTGAATTTGGGGAAAAAAAAAAATACTTCATATGGTCAAGTACCAAACATGAAATTATGACTGAAGCCATTAGGTGGCAATCTATAATGGTATGGCTAGCTTTAGATTTTCTATTTTATAAAGTGTAAAGGGGCCCATACACTCAGCCGATTTTCTGGCCGACCAATCGATCCCGATCGATCGATCGTTTGCAAATCGGTTGGCCAATCGACCAATCGATGATCGATTTCGATGGATTTCCATCGAACTGGCAGGGTGGAAAATTTAGGTCGATCTGATGAGATTGCTTATCAGTTTGCATTGGCCTTAATGGAAATCTGATGGCAAAAAAATGCCATCAGATCGAATTTCAATAGATTTCAAACTGAAATCTATTGGAATTCTATCCTGGTAAAAAATGTTCTAAAAACGCATCAGATAGATCATCAGATGCATTTCTTATCTATCTGCTGCCAATCTGACGAGTGTATGGGCACCTTAAGATTCCTCAATCTATGGGCAAATTGATTGGGTTTGGGGGTGGTGGTGGTCAGGTCACTGCAACTGATGGTCAGATCAGAATATGGATGTACATGTTTTACACTAGATCCACCATGGTAGCTCTAATCATGTGAGGTGTGTCTAATTGCAGAAGTATTAATAAAAGCTAATTTAAGTGACACCTATGCTATGAGTCTTCCTTTTATCTACTGTGTCCTCATGTCATCTGGAAACCTCAAACAGAAGATCCTACATGACAATGAAGATGTCCCTGGAGACCACATTTTGTGAGAACATGAATAGACCTTGGCAGTCAGTAAAGACAATGGGGGGGGGGAGCACAGAGCAGGAGAATCATCTCGCACTTGAAAGTGAGCACTTAATAAACCATTGTTGATGAATGAAGAGTACCATTTACTAGCTGTCCTACTTGAGCCTTGTACAGGCGGTAGATAATCCTCGTCATTAGCGAGCGTTTCAGGTCACCTCAGATACAAATCTAGCATGTGTTTAGCTGCCCTGTGATGTTATGTAGCAGTCCACCAGGATGGATGGCTAAACAACAAGCACATTTTCTTTCTTTGGCTCCATATGGTGCCTCTTGTTAACGACCAGTCGCTCCTCCGAGTACATATTGTGGCGGTACTGCTTGAGTTGGAGTCGGACGCTAGGTGGTGTCGCTAGTAGGAAAATATCAACAATTTACATTTTATCATGCACTACCAGCCACCTATTCACACTTGAACCCCCCCCACACCTAATGCCCAAATCTAATCCCCGCCTCCTAGTGCCTAAAATTAATCTCCCTCCTAATACCGAACCCCCAACATGTGAGCCTAAACCAAATCTCCAAACCCCGGGGCCATATGATCACTAGTTGTAACTTGTAGCCGATCATCTACGACCATTCATGAACTCCTAGGTAGGGATGGTCAATGAGATGCGCCTGACTACTGCTACTTAAAGAGAAACTCCGACCAAGAACTGAACTTCATCCCAATCAGTAGCCGATACCCCCTTTTACATGAGAAATCTACTTCTTTTCACAAACAGACCATCAGGCTCTGTATGGCTGATTGTGTGCTGAAACCCCTCCCACAAGAAAAGTACGTACTCCTGGCAGTTTCCTGTCTGTGAACATTGCTGCATTGTGGGAAATGGCTGTTTACAGCTGTTTCCAACTGCTAAAAACCACGCAGCAGCTACATCACCTGCCAGCAGTAAAAATGTTCACTGGAGTTCCTCTTTAAAGAGAAACTCCGAGCAAAAATTTAACTTTATCCCAATCAGTAGCTGATACCCCCTTTTACATGAGAAATCTATTCCTTTTCACAAACAGACCATCAGGGGGCGCTGTATGACTGATATTGTGGTGAAACCCCTCCCACAAGAAACTAAGGACCATGGTACTCTTGGCAGTTTCCTATCTGTGAACCTTGTTGCATTGTGGAAAATAACTGTTACAGCTGTTTCCAACTGCCAAAAACCATGCAGCAGCTACATTACCTGCCAACACTAAAATGTTCACTGGAGTTCCTCTAACACACACATCTAGATGCTGGTCGATCCCTGCTCCCAAATGATCTAATCTGGCTCCTCCCCTCACCTTCATGTAACAGAGCACACAGCTCAGCAATAGCTGTGCTTGTCTGCAAAAACGCTCGCTCACACGCTCAATTAATACATGTTGGGGGATACATTTTACATTATGTTTATCACTACTAAATTGATTTCCAATGGAGAAGTGATCGTTGGCTGCAGGCATGTTGTATTGTGGATCTGTACAATTACCGTAACAAGCTGTCACATCATTGCATTCCAGAGGATCTGGAGGTGTGGCTAGCTTACAGGGACAACAAAGGGATTTGCATATTCAGCACAAAGGGATTTGCATATTCAGCAGTAAAGCATCGTGGGAGACATAATATGCTCACTCCGACCTGAGTAATCGCAAATACCTTCTATTATAGGAAGGGCAAATTTCTGTTTTCCATAGCATTTTAGTAAGAGGGCGGTTTGGTCCTTTGTAGCCCCCTTCACACTCCTAGGAGTTCTGGTTCACCATGAGCCTGCTGGGTAATCTGTGGCTGGACCAGCAGTCATTTGACCCATGTATGGCTAGTTTTGTCTTCGCTAAGTTGGGGAGGGGGAGGCTCACATATGGCCAATGCAAACAAGCAGGAAGTTATTTGCACACTGCACAGCTGTCACCGTTTCACACGCCAGCCTCGTGTCAACAGGGTCACTTTAAACAGCGGCAGATTTCTCACACTAATCTATATTTGTCAAAATAATTGGCTTCTGTGCAGGTGTGTGCTTCAGCCATGTCACCCCTCCACTGGGATAAATCACTTTCCATTTAAGTTTCATTACGGGAATAGAATGGTGTGGTGACTGCAACCAGAAGCAAAACATTCATAAATTAGTCTCTGGCCCCAAGTCTTACATGGCGTTATTAGTGGTGGTTGAGGGGTATTTATATCTAGAGGCATATGGAAAGCCTACATTTCTTTTCACAACCATGTGATAGTGTGGACACACCCAATGACAAATTTGCCTTAACACTGTAGGGGGGTCGGGGGAAAATGAGTTGAACTTACCCGGGGCTTGTCGCTCACAGACATCCTGTGCCTGTGCAGCCACTCACTGATGCTCCGGCCCCGCCTCCGGTTCACTTCTGGAATTTCCGACTTTAAAGTCTGAAAACCACTGCGCCTGCATTGCCGTGTCCTCAATCCCGCTGATCTCACCAGGAGCATACTGCGCAGGCCCAGTATGGTCTGTGTCTGCGCAGTACGCTCCTGGTGACATCAGCGGGATTGAGGACACGGCAACGCAGGCGCAGTGGTTTTCTGACTTTAAAGTCTGAAATTCCAGAAGTGAACCGGAGGCAGGGCCGGAGCATCGGTGAGTGGCTACACGGGCATAGGATACCTGTGGGGGACCATTAGAAGCCTCGGGTAAGTTCAACTCATTTTGCCCCGACCCCCTACAGTATCCCTTTAAGATACAGGTGACTGGAGGGGAGCAGTGGATTTGGGCCCACCCAATTGGTCTGGGGCTTGGTAGAAGGTGATTGGGCAACATTAAAGGACACCCGAGATGAAAATAAACTAATGAAACAAACAATTGTATCTATTCTCCTAAAAATGACTTTTTAACATATTCCATACTTTTAGGTTTAAAGCTACTTTTTAAGTTTTAACTGTTTTATTGTTTTTTCTCAAGGACACATTTATTGAAGTATGCCAGAGGTAAAATCTATGAACTATTGACCCTTATCCCATTTCTTTCTTAATATTCCTGTTAAAATGGATTTAGAAGAAATTAATTCTCAGCAAAATGTATCACCCACAGAAAGCCTAATTGGTGGCGGAAAAAACAAGGTATAGATCAATTAATTGTGATGAGTAGTGCTAAAGTTATTGGCAAATGAACGGGAGGTGAAAGTTGCTCAGATGTAAAAAAAATCTCAAGGCTGAAGTGGTTAAAAAAAAAAACAAGGCCTTCAATAGCTACTAAACTGGAGTGACTCCTTAAATCGCTTTACAGTCTATTCAAGTTTACACAGGAAATTGATGAAACCTCAAATCAGTAGAACAAGAACTAATTGTTTCAAAGCCCCCTCAAACGCCTGTGGAATTCATCTTTGAAATTAGAATTTTTCTTCCCCCAAAGAAGACAGAATGAAGGATGTCAATGACCACAATTTAACAAAGCCAGCAAAAAATTCCTGCAAGCGTCCATCTGCTTTGATTACCACTCTTGAACTGCGGCAAAATCTTTTCATTCGTGCGTGCCGCACAATCTTCCCGTCTTCACCCTTTTAAACCCTCTGAAGTGTTTGTAATCCAGTCAATTGCCTCAACTGTCATGAGATCCATAAAACACAGCCTCAAATGAGTTTTTGCTTAATTTCAGATATTTCGCTGGGTCTCGGAAGAAGCATGAGACGCCGAGTGCGGCCGAGAGATGAATTAAAAAGTTCTGCGCAGTTCCAAATTCGCAGGGAGGCTCTGATCTGCGCAGTGGACCTGCAGAGAATAATAACCGAGGCTTAGAATGCAGTTATAAATCTCACGGCAATTCTTCTAAGATGAGGGAATGCATCGGATTTTAAAGATCTCAGCAGAAGGAAAAAAATAAAAAAAATTGGGGGGGGGGGGGGGGGGGGGGGGTGGGGGGGGGGGGTTTCTCTGCTTGGTCCATTTAGTTCACACTAAAAATCGCAAGCGCAATTGCAAGCACTGAGGTTTTTTTTTAATGCGATTACCAACGGTTTTTTGCACAAGTTGCGGTTTTTGCTATTGATTTTGTAAGCGCTTTTGTTGTGTGATTTGCGATTCTTGTGTGCCAACTACAGGAAGTGCACTCTTTGACCCGGAACTGAATATTTTTTTCTATACATATTTTGTTGCTCTATGAACATTTTTTTTTAAAAAGCTCAACAGATATACTACACCAATCATCAGTGGATAACATACAACTCATTTGAACATGTATGAGTGTCAAAGATGCAACATTTCAAATGGATTCCTTGGCCTACTTGCCTTCTTGCTTAATATGGAGCCAAGTCCAGATGATCAGAATATACGGCAGAGTCACCAGAAGAACAATCCCAGCCACCCTACCCCCCCCCCCCCCTCCCCCAAAACCCTAACCACAGCAAATCACTTCCCCCTCCCTCTTCCCACCCCATACCCCAATATGCTCTGTCTTTTGTAGTAAATTTTTCTTGAAAAGCGTTCACAAAATCAATTTTCCAAGCGCTTTTAAAGAGATTTGCGATTTTCCAATACCTTGCATTAAAGCGCAAACGCTCAGAAAATAGTGCAGGACCTGCCTTTCCAATTGGAAAAAAAAAATCATCGCTCATGTGAGAACACTCGCACTGGATTTCATTGCACAAGCGCTTTTATAGCGCTTTTAAAAAATGCTAGAGCTTTTTAAAAAGCTCAAAACGCTCATAGTGTAAACAAGCCCTAACTCTTCGGATGCATCAAGCGCTGGCCTGAAAAAGGAGTGTGTGTCGTGGCGCTACCACGTGAGCTGGGCACTGGGTGTTGCCACTAGTAAATAATATTGGTTATTTATATTACCAATATTCCGCCATGCATTTACCCAACACCCATTCTCACTTGAATACATTCCTTCTAGTGCCTAAAACTACCGCCCCACCCCCTTCCCCCAGCTAATGCCCAACACTAACCCCCCCAAAAGTGCCTAAAGCTAATACCTAATTTGGGCACAGCGGCCGAATTACTTTTTGTCTAATTTAAGCTCCGGCTATGACTGGTGCCCAAACTGGTCAGTAAGCGCCACTGTAGCCATAATTCTCATCACGATCTATGGAGGCGTCCAAGGAGCTGCGCAGATATTAGCAGATACGCTCTCCAGTGCTCGTGCAGAGCGCCTGCAAGCTCCAAGCCAGTGCACAAGCACAGCCGTCAGGCGATTATCCTATTCCAGCAGTTCTTATAGAAAGAAAGCAAAAAAACAAAAAACCTTAGATTGGCAGATGTCTACTAGACACTGATGCCACTATGAACGCCCAATCCCTCCCGATAAACATAAACACATTACTGTTCCGCTTCCTATAAAGACACAAATCCTCAGGACCACACTGGTCAATCCCGTCTAAACCTACAGATAAAACAAACTGATGTTTAAATGGGGTGGCTAATCCCAAGAAATGGCTGGGCTTTCCATCATCAGCTTATGGCAGGGACTCCACAACAAAACATTCAGGGCACATATTAAAGCAAAACCTGAAGCGAAAATAAACGTATAAAAATGCATTGTATGTGTAGTCCATATAGAACCTTAGTAGCAAAGAAAAGTCATGTTTCCAGTACAGGAAGAGTTAAGAAACTTCCGTTATCTATGCCAAAGAGCTTCTCTGAGCTATTCTTCCCACTAGGTGGAACACAGTCCTTTTTAATCACTTAAACAGCCAAGGAACAGTGAGAGACAGCTTCAGATAAGGTTTTACTGCAGGGAAAGTTCAACGGTTCATTATTTCTGCTTTATTTTATAGCTTAAAAGTCAGAGTGTAGTTTTAAAACTGTAAGGCTTCGTTCACATTGCATTCCGCTCGCGTTAGCGCTGGGCTTTTTTTCCCGCATTTTTTTTTCTTCTGGTTCCCAGCGCTTGGGTGGGCGTTCCGTTTTTGTGAAAATTGTTTTTCTAAGCGCTTTTCCTGAGCATTTTTTTTTTTATTCAATCCCTGTCGCAAGTCAGGAAGTTAACTCTTTGACCTGGAAAAGAATAAGTACAATGTACTTACTCTTAAAAGCCCAAACACAATCACAGCACAAAATCGATTTTTTTTGAGTGTTTGCGTTCTTCCTATACCTTCCATTGAGGCAAAATCGCCCCCAAAATGACCCCGGCACCGCTTTGCTGAACGCACAGCGCATGAACCGTGCTGATATTAAACTTCTCATAGAGATTCATTGCACAAGCGGTTTGTGGGAGATTAAAAAAAAAAAAAAAAAAATCGCCTGCGCTTGAAAAAAGGCTGAAAACAACCCTAGTGTGAATGAGCCCTGACGAAATGATGCAATGTTAAGAAAAATCTATATATCAACTGATAATAAAAATATGAGAGCCTTTTCTTTGCTACTAATATTCTATTCATTATCCGTATTACAAATACAATTAAAGGGTCTCGATTTACTAAAGCGTGATAATAAAGCGCGCGTGAAAAGTTTAGCGATCGGGTGATAAGGTTTTGTCGCACGTACGGCGTTGCGCTTCACCCGGGACCCGGTGTAGAAGACCGAGGAGGCCGAGGACGACGGCGTGGGAGCGATCCGTGCGGATGGGGCTGGAGGAAGCCCCAGGTACGTATAAATCTTGTATGTTATTTCAGCTCCGAGTCTCTTTAAAAATGTTCACATCTATCCGCACCCAGGTTTTGCATATATATGTGTTTTAATTTAGTTAGAGGTTAGGGCCCCTCCCTCAGAGGATAACCTCATCGTGGTGGGAGGGTCAAATACTTAGTAATTTGCATGCAAACTATTTTGGAAGCTAACATCCTCCAAGAATGGTAATTTGGTGCAAGGTGTACATGCTGTCTGTAAGTTGGTTCTAAACACCTATGCAGCTAGTCACTCCGATGTAAGAAGCCTTTCTCTGCTGTGTACATCTTAATGGATGCCCGTCTTTCTTCTGTGTCCTCTCATTGGTGTAATGATTAGAGTAAGCGCAGAGAGGCCACGCTGACTCATGTTCCAAGAACACTATTAGCCTACAGGTTCCCCTGACATAAAACCAGGTCAGGCAAAAAAAATAAATAAAAAATGCCAGAGATGCACATCTCCCCAAGAGGAGCGCGGAGGAACACTGGCAGCTGGAGGCTCAGGCATGCGCGCCGATCGGAGACACAGAGGAACGCAAATAAGCTGCCAGTTCCCGAACTGCGCTCCGTTCCCTATTATCTGCCGGGATAAACTAATGGGATGAACAAACCGTGTTTGACTGGGCAGCCGGCGACGGCCAAGAGATTATATGGAGCCGGGTTACATTCATTTAGCAAATTTACTTCGACACGAGTGTCCTGAAATAAGTATAAGTCTGCGCAGCTGGAAAACCACAACAAAAGCTTGAAGTAGAACCCCGGGTGGCTTCTGAATTCCTGGAGCTACGTTACATGACATATTTAGTATTTATATAGTGCTGACATCTTCCACAGCGCTGTACAGAGTATATCGTCTTGTCACTTAACTGTTCCTCAGAGGGGCTCACAATCTAATTCCTCCCATAGTCACATGCCTATGTATGTATTGTAGTCTACGGTAAATTTAGGGTGAAGCCAATTAACTTATCTGTAGGTTTCTGGGATGTGTGTGTGTGTGTTGGTTGGTGTGTGTGTGTGTTGGTGTGTGTGTGTGTTGGTGTGTGTGTGTGTGTTGGTGTGTGTGTGTGTGTTGGTGTGTGTGTGTGTGTTGGTGTGTGGGTGTGTGTTGGTGTGTGGGTGTGTTGGTGTGTGGGTGTGTTGGTGTGAGGGTGTGTTGGTGTGAGTGTGTTGGTGTGAGTGTGTTGGTGTGAGTGTGTTGGTGTGAGTGTGTTGGTGTGAGTGTGTTGGTGTGAGTGTGTTGGTGTGAGTGTGTTGGTGTGAGTGTGTTGGTGTGAGTGTGTTGGTGTGAGTGTGTTGGTGTGAGTGTGTTGGTGTGAGTGTGTTGGTGTGAGTGTGTTGGTGTGAGTGTGTGTGTCATTTTCAATTTTTTGCGCCCCCCCCCCCCCCCCCTCCCGGCGCTCCACGATTTTGTAAACGTTTTGCAGAGCAAATCCGTCTTTTCACTTCCCAATGTCAGTCAGAGGGTGAATTTTTTGACCCGGGAAACAATAAATACAACGTATTTACTCTAAAAAATTATTGGTTAGCGTGTTTCCTATACATAGCAAAATCACCCCGAAAATGGTACATGCAGCGCTTTGCTGAGCAGAAAGTGGACGCAATGCGCTGATATGAACCATCCCATAAGGATTCATTGCAAAAGAGATTTCAGGGTTTGTGGGTTTTTTTTGTTTTTTTTAAATCGCTGGTGCTCAAAATAAGCACAAAACGCCCTGTGTGAGCAAGCCCTTCAAGTTATCGGATACAGTGAGATTTTTTCCAGCCAGGTGGCATGAAAAAGTAGCCGGGTGGGGAGAGATGAGAGAACGCAGGGCTGGTGCTGCTGTGTGCAACTCTGCTTACAGCATAGGAGGAGGCGAGCCGATGACAGACGGTGCTCACCAAAACTAGCTGGGTGGAGCACATGGCTTAAAGGCCCGGGGAGCACACTGGGATATGATCAGAGGTCCCCTGCACAGCAACAATGGGCTTGTAGAATTAATCAGGAAGCCACTGAACTATTCAAGTATTTTCCCATTGCAGGTTTGCTTGAAATCTGGCATTTGTATTGCTTTTAGATGATGTCATTAAAGAGAGTCCTCTTATAGATGGAGAGAGGTCACTGGGACACTTGAGTCATTATTTTAGGATACTCCATTGAAGGCCTGCAGAGAGGTACGCAAGATAGCAGTAAAAAATTATAATTTAGCCACAGTGCAAAGATAAATCAGATGGAGATATCACTTTTGGCATTTCTCTAATCAGGAGTTCAGCTGAAGGGTTAACCAAACGCCATCAGCGCCGAAATAGAAATGGGAAGGAAGGACAGGCACAAGCAATCATCGGGCTAGAAAAGAGATAACCGTTAAGCCGCGGCGAGAGAAAATGAAAAAGTGATGGAGGAGTCGAAAGAGAAAAGGAACGGCGGAGAGAAAACAACAGACAGGCCACCAGATGACCAAGATAGAGATGAGAGTGCCAGATGAGCTATAAGCAACAATTTACTGTCCAGCACGCCCGGCGTAACAGTCCTCCGCACTGACTCAGCTGGCGAGTCCTGGGGATGCGCAGAAGCGGGACGCCGTGCGGCAGATGGGGAAAACGCTTACTAAGGACGATTGATTACTTGCTCAGTAATCATAAAACCATTGTATCATCTATTTAAAAAAAAAAAAAAAGACAAAAGCCTTGTATAATCTATCGGCGCACATTTTAGTTAACACGGCTCCTGGCAGGAACATCCGAAAACAGTCTAGCTCATTTTTGCTTGGTTAAGGAAACAAAGGCTCCCCCCCCCCCCCCCCAGCTCTGTCCTGCGTCGACAGAGAATGGGAACTTGACAGTTTGTGATGAACCGCTTGGCAGATGTGACTGGCGGGAAACACTGGCTGGCATTGGTTACCGAGCTGCCAAGGCATCAGTTAGATTCAGCATCAGGTCAGTTTTGTATTTACAAATTGCAATCTAAGCGAGGTAGGGGGTGAGAGCTGGACAGGAGTGCATAATGACAGGAAGTGGCGAGGGCTTAGGGCAGGGGTGCCAAACTCAGTCGCACAAGGGGCCAGAAACTAAAAAACAGTCCAATTTTTATTATGATTTCACACTGAACAGTCTCAAACAATGAGTGAGTGAGTGAGTGAGTGAGTGAGTGAGTGAGTGAGTGAGTGAGTGAGTGAGTGAGTGTGGCATTCCTCCCCCTTCTGCAGAGTAGTGCAGTGGAGCAGTTTAACGTTTACCTGCTCCAGTGCTGCTTTGGGTCTTCTCTGATCTTCCTGACAGCCACACGCTCTGTGATGCCACCTCTGGCTCTCGAATGCATGTCCTGTGATCAGGAGAAGAAGGGATGGAAGCACAGAGTGTGTGACTTCCAGGAAGAACGGAACGGAACAGGCATCCCACAATGCTCTGCTGTGCTTCTCTGCAATGTGTGGAGATGGTTGGGGGGGGGGGGGGTGGAAGGGGGAAAGGTGTGTGTGTGCTTTACCACCCACTGAGGGGGGGTTAAAGCAGTGGGTTTGGATCTCATGATGGGGCCCATTGCTAATTTTGTTGGTGGGGTCTTGTGGTTTATTGTTGCACCAGTGTGCTCCTCTGGAAGGAAAGGCAGTGTGTTCTTTTACTGCTTACAGTGATGGACATTTAAAGCTATGGAAGGCCACAAAGTGACAAAGAGTGCTGCATCCGGCCCTGCGGGCCTTGTGCGACACCTGTGCTAGGAGTTGGAGAGCCTGCGCTGTGCCAGGGATGGGTGATGGAATTCAAGGCGTTGACATGGGAGCCATGGGAAGGAGGAAGACTCTGGGCGTAGCGTTTACTTGCCCTAGTGCAGGCATGGGCAAACTTGGCCCTCCAGCTGTTAAGGAACTGCAAGTCCCACAATGCATTTGACTTTATGAGTCATGACACTGGCTGTAAGACTCCTGCAATGCATTGTGGGACTTGTAGTTCCTTAACAGCTGGAGGTCCAAGTTTGCCCATGCTGCCCTAGTGTTTTATGTATGTGATTTTCTGCATGC